>NW_027664771.1:30000-70000 GCF_963921795.1 Nannobrachium achirus | reverse complement strand
GCCTGAAAAGGTGGAGAATCACTGATCTACACATCGGCAAAATGATCATTTTCCAAAATTGCTGAATGTAGTCAACAGTTACTGTATTCTATGACTATGGCATTGAATGCAGCCATGCACAGTTGCACACATTATATACCTTCAGCATAATGAGCAACAGAATGAAAACAAAATGTTCTTCACATTTTTATTTTTAGGATTCACTTGTTCATCCAGAGACAGAGATATGAAAGTTGGTGTTCTTGCTCCAGGACCCTGGCTCATTAAAAATGTATTGGTAATCATGTCATCAGGTCATGAAAGGCTCCAGAACAGCACTGATGCTGTAACGGGTCAGAGCATCAGAGCTGCATAGTATTTATTATAAGGACTCATTAGACTCCCTATCGACGCACAATATTTTACCCTGATAATGCTATATTGTCCATATTACAATGATAAAAGTAAAAACTAAAACTACCTGAGACTCGCTTTCTTTCGGATCGCATTCTTTTTATTTATTTATTTATAGATTTTTTTTCTGCATTTTTTGATAGACCACAGTGAAGAGAGACAGGAAACATGGGGAATTTTAATAAATCTTGGGACTTGATGTCAGGCATAAGAGCCTTGGTGCCCCATTCCTTGCTTCGTAACGCATTTTGATTTGAAATCTGCTGCTATTTTTTATGCAATTTATGTTTCTTCTTCTATATTTTTGAGCGGTGCCAACTGCTCCTACATCTGGCTTTGTCTGTTTGTAAGTATGTATGTATGTCCGACACTTGGCTCATTGGCCAAGCCTCAGGGGACGCTTAATGAAATGAACTAATAAAAAGCACCACTCACTTCACACTGGATTTCTTTTCTCTATTTGCAACTTTTCCCTTTGTATGTGACAATACATTTTCATTGATTGATTGATATCAGATTGACTTTTGACATAACACCCAAACTGAAGCTAATGTATAGCTCCAAGTACAAGCATTAGTAGTATTCACCATAAGAACTAAGACCTATTGGGTCACCCTTATTGTTGATGTATTTCCGACTGTTCTGTGCAATATTACATGATACTGTACATGCCATGCCTGCCTTACCACAGCATAATATACATGTTCCAATACTTATCACACTTGGCCTGACCCTATTGCTTACATTCCTATAATTTACTTTAATTTGTATTTAAATGTACTCTTTCATAACCATTACAAATATGTTAAATATTATTAAATATATTGTATACAGTGTTAATTTGTACCTATGAGTGTTCATTTGTGCATTTGTATCTCTGGGTGTTAATTTGTGCATTTGCAACTCTGAGAGTGTACAAATGTAGGTGGCATTTATACAATCTCAGAGTTAGAGCCTATAGGTTCACCTAGTAGTGTACTGGTTTTTAAGATCGACACACAAAAGCCAATAACACAAATCCTCTCAGATGAAGAAGAGAAAAAAGCCCCTTCTTGTACGTACAGTAACTCTCCAGTGAGGACTGTCCCGTTTTCCCCCTCTATTCCTGTCTCTCCATTTTCGCTGGTATCTGGTGCTTGTATTGCTGAAAGGTTTCTTGACTTTCTCTCCATCCCTCTCTCCCCTGACCTCCGCTCACCTCCTCCAGGCCCTCCACTCCCTACAACCACACATAATTGGTCTTCTCTCCCTCTCTCCTAACACTCCAGCTCTGCCATTACCTATAGAGATGGGACGATATGGAATCGGGATTTACGATATTATCGCAATAATCAAATTCCATTATCCGGGAGTGGAACATTTGTGAGCTTGTAGATTGTATTTTTTGGCAAAGACATTTGATAGAGGGTGGAAAAAAAGACTGTATCAAGTACGTATATTATAAGTATCTTTTACCAATTTAAGTGGTACCGGATATGCAGCTCGGCAAATAAAAGGTGAATTGATGCATGACGGAGGACGATATCACGATTCACGACTAATTAAATCTCCACGATACGAGAATGTGAGTGTTTTTCATCACGATAAGCTTATCGTCCCATCCCTACCATTACCACCGTCCTTCTCTCTTTCTCTGTCACCATCGTTCTTTCTTTCCTTCCTTCCTCTCCCTCTCCAACAGTATATTCGTCCTCACGTCCTCTCCTCCTTTGCTCTTCTTTTGTTTTGTCTCTTTGTCCTTTTTTATATTCTGTTTATATTTCTTCACTTTTTCTGGCCTCTCACCCTTTTCCTACAGTTTCACAGACCCCCCCATCCCATCCCCCACTCTCCCCATCTCTCTCTCTCTCTCTCTCTCTCTCTCGCCCTCCTCCATCCTCCGTCCCATTTCCAAACAAGCCTGTTGCTAGGATACCGTGGAGGTCCATTCAGTGGAAGGTAACCTGCCTCCCCTTCCCTCCAACCTCCCACCCCACCAACTCACACACACACACACACTCACACACACTCACACTCACACACACACACACACACACACACACACACACACACACCTCTCTCTCTCCTCCCCCCTCTCTCTCTCTCTCTTCCACCACATGGCTCAGGAAGGACGGATGCAGAGGGGGAGAAAGCAAGGGATAAGGATGGAGGAGAGCCACAGAGTGCACAACACACACACACACACACACACACACACACACACACACACACACACACACACACACACACACACACACACACACACACACACACACACACACACACACACACACACACACACACACACACACACACAGCCCCTGCAGGACCAAGTGTTTGTTGAGCTGAGGGCAAGCAGGCACAGCCAAGCTGCATCACATCCTCCACGCACGCACGCACGCACTCTAACCTACACACAGCAAACCGTACGCATTCAAACACACCCTGCACATGCATGGCCCTGGCACATAAGAGAGTGCATGCGCATAGTAATCACATGCATACATTTATACACACACACACACGCAAGTACACAAGCCTGCATGCACACACAAAAACAGAAATGACAATTATTAACGTTAATATTTCCTTCAGTTGCAATAATGACAACGTCCTGCATCAGATTATTGTACACACATACAGAAGTAGTAGATATATGTTTTTTTGCCAAACGTGCCCCCCAGAATATGGAAACTGGGGTTCAAGTGGTTATAGTAAGTGACTTTAATTTAATTTGATCTCATTTGATTGTTTGTCTCTCCACATGTTTTTCTTACTGCGCTTAATTTTTGTATACATAATTATGCCCTCATTAAGTCTGAAGGGGTCTCCTCTTTGGTGACCTTCCCAAATGAGGGTCTAAGGAGAGTGGGTTTCATTTGTTAACCTCACATTATTGCTTGCTTTGGTCAAAGAGCTTTTCTATAATTTAGATGTTAAAAATTGTGAGGTTAATCTCTAATCCATTGTTCTCTTAATGTTTTCGTTTCACACAGCACTTTTTACTGATTTGTTTTATTTTTATGTTTCGATAAGTGCTCTATAAATAAAGTAGGCTACATTATTATTGTTATACAGAGTGTGTATGTGTATATTTCTATGTGTATGTGAACAAGTAACCAGGTAATGGTTTAGCGTTTCACTCAAAGAAGATACTTTCACATTATGCCTGTCAATGGAAGCACAATAGAATCACAATGGAAATGCATTTAGTAGCGACTGTTCATTGAATGTGCAAGCTGTCAGATTCATGTTGTCAGTTAGTACTCCCCGGCAGCCAGACAGGGTTACATGGGCCACAGGGCTATACAGTCAACCCAAGATAACTCAGTAGTAGTCAAGGACTCCGCTACTTCTCCAACCATCCATCCATCCCACTCTGCTTCTTTCTACCCTCTATTCCCATTCGCCCATCCTGCTACTGTGTTTCTGTTTCACTGTGTGTCTTGATGGCTGTCTCTGACCCCCCATACTGTTTGTTACTCACGTTTTTGTCAATAGCAGGGATCAAACTTGGGATGTCGTGATTATGTGGTCGACGCATCATCCTGTCAAACTCTTGACAGTCCCAATCACGGTACGTTCCACCCCAGACTACCACATCTCTCTCTCTCTCCCCAGACTACCACATCTCTCTCTCGATCCCTCTCTCTCTATCTCCCTCTCTCGCATATGCTCAGTCATCAATTGTGAGCTTGTACATTGGCTGTTTTCACTACATTTGCACGACACATCACATCAACACTGAATATGGAATATACAAGGCAGCCATTCCCAAGGACATGATAGCTAAAAACTTCATTAACTTCAGTAAACTTATTTCAATTTTAGTGCTTTCAAATAAAAGTGTCCATAGGATAATAATAAACAGTTTACTGTCAGAACCGGCACAGCTTGTCCGTATCCGTCTGTACGGGTAACGCCTGACACTGTGGTTCCCCTGACACATCACTGTGACATCACAGGTGACATCACAGTGATGTCAAATACTCAGAGCAGGGGTCTGGTGACATCACAGTGGTGTGGCTGGTTCAGACAGGGATTTCCATGTATGGGCATAAAAGGGATTGTATGTTGTGATGCCATGGGAACCACTCTATGCCCATATATGGAGATCCCTGATGTCATCAATATTAAGCCCATATCTAACAGGATCATATGTGAATGGAGGAAGACAGCCCATATCTGTGTGGCTGGTACAGACAGGGATCTCCATGTATGCTGGGAATAACAGGGATTGTATCTATGATGTCAGATGTGATAGACGTCATAGGATTTTCACATAACAAATAACTAAGTAAGCATATCTCCAGACATGGCGCGACCTTTCCCTTTAGGGCGAGGTCGCTTGTCGCCCTGAGGCGTCTTACTAGTATTAATGGTATTATCAATGGTGATCATAATAAAGCCACAAACAAAGAGACAAATATGATATGTGCGCAAATGCCCATGAGTACCAGAACAGATGAGGCATGTCGCACGCACACACACAGTACAGTACAGTGCAGGGCTGAGAGCTAATTATCGAGCAGGCTGGCAGCAGGAGCAGGGACAGGGGCACTGGGGGGGGGGGGGGGGGGGGGGGGGGGCTGTGATGGGTAGGATATGTTTCTGAGGAAGAGAAGAGACAACATAAAGAAGTACAGTATGGACAAGGATAGAGAAGAGAAATTGCATTCGTCCCCCTCCCCCACAAAAACAAACAAACAGCAGGAACAGGGAGAGCAAGGTCTAGATAGTACTAGATAGAGAGAATACAGGAACACAAAAGAGAATGCCTAAATGTTGGCAGTGAGGTATGGGGCCCAAATGATTGGACAAAATGGGACACAAATCCATTTGAAACCTAGAAGTATTCTCTTGGTCCAAAGACAAACACCAAACTGCATGTTATGGGATAGGGCTAAATTAGGCCAATGTTCTTTGCTTCTACAGTATGTATTCAAAAAAGACCCAGAAAACTCCGGATCTACTGTACATTAATTAAAAAGAGAGACCCCACCTGTTACCATTATAAAGCTCTTGCCTGTCACAAGTTGAACATACTGACAACTGACAACCAAATATTATAACACTTTCAATAGTGACCTTGATAAAAGCCCGGATCAATAAGCAGGATTGATAAGGTGCTAATTATAAACAAAACTACTACGAGTTCCGTCCCTACTCGCAACACAAACTAAGACCATATTAAATTATAAACAGACAGTATACTGTGGTAGCCTACCTATCCACACAGAGCCCTATGACGTGTAGATCTGCTATTTTTGTCAAAATGTTCCCCTAAATGACATACTGTTCCCACAGGTTGAAAGTGGTTGGGCCATAGTGACCATAGTTGGGCAATAGAAAAGGGCAGACAGAGGCTGCCCAGAGAGAACAGGACAGGCGGTCACTATGATCAGGGAGCGGTAGAAACACTATTACACTTTCTAACAGAATGTCAAAATCTTTCCCAAATGAGGATATTACATGGACACAATGGACATGGAGGATGGGGAGGAGAGGAGAGGAGAGGAGAGGAGGATGCTCCTGGGACTCCAGTAAAACAAACACCAGCTGCTCTCTGTCGTTCAGGTGGTCGACCAGGTGGGAGATATGATCCCTTACTGACTTCTCTTAAATCCACCTCCGCCATGGAGGGAGGATGTAAATGAAGGAGAAAATTCCAGTTTTGGTTCTTAATAGTTTGAAGAGGATTTAGGGAGTAGTACGTCTACACTGAAATGAGACAAACTCCCGGAGAAAACTCCCCCCCAACCCCAGTGAAACAAAGACCATGTTTTCATTGTAGTCAGAACTCACAGCAGGGCTCGCTCACTGTACAAAGTTGAACATTTCAGTTGACTGACCTTCATCAGTTCACGTTCAAGACAGGTGACACATTGTTGCTTTTCTTTCTCTTTTCTTCTTCACTACAAAGCAAAAAGGAACTGATTCATTACATTTCTAGACTTCATACTTGTGGGTGGAAACGCATTTAGGCTCTGACCTTGTTTCACTCTCTCTCTCTCTCTCTCTCTCTCCCTCTGTTGTCTGTACAGACCTGCTCTGCTACAATTAAAAAATCAAGCAGCTATACCGTGTGTGTGTGTGTGTGTGTGTGTGTGTGTGTGTGTGTGTGTGTGTGTGTGTGTGTGTGTGTGTGTGTGTGTGTGTGTGTGTGTGTGTGCGTGTGTGTATGGCTGCGTTGCAAATTTGTATATCCATCTGGAATTTCCAAAGTGAACGGGGCCAGTGCTACTAGTAGTAACATTAGCACCTCAGCAGAAGCCACAGTAGAGCATAGAGTTATAATATATCGGGCAGAGCCCAGCACAGAGAGACGTCGCGCACACACACTCACACGCACCCACACATTCAGCATCGCAGAACACACACAGCGTGAAGCAACAGGCATGCTACATTAGCGAGGTCGCTAATGCTCTGTCTGGACCAGAGCTACGTAGCATGCCTCTTGGTCCATGCTGCGTTCTCTGTTCTGCGTTGCCGCTGTGTGTGTGTGTGTGTGTGTGTGTGTGTGTGTGTGTGTGTGTGTGTGTGTGTGTGTGTGTGTGTGTGTGTGTGTGTGTGTCTAACGCTCTGGAGCAGAGCTAGCATGCCTGTGCTCCATCCTTGTGCGTTGCCGTGTGTGTGTGTGTGTGTGTGTGTGTGTGTGTGTGTGTGTGTGGGTGTGTCTAGGCTGCTCAACAGCGCCACTTGGTCACCCAGGCCTGCAGCGGCATTGCAGCTGTTCGTGCTGCATATAATAGAGGCACACAAAGTCAAAAGTGGGAAGCGGCTATCACCGCTCCAAAAATGTGAATGTAACTCTCTGAGAGTGTACCTTATGGGTCCATTTAATTATATTTCTTTTGTTAGATTAACACTGAGGATTTCACTGTGTATCTGCTGTTCTAATGCAGGCTGGTGACAAAGTGAATGCCGTGAATTAGCTGTCACCTAAACTAGTCTGACACTGTCACACAACAAAACCTTTTAATTCCCTTAAATTGCTTATGGAAAATGTTTTTAGAATCAGCATGGGAAATTAAAACTCACCAGACACTACGTGTCTTGTGCTGGGATACTCCGAATAAATCACAATATTTCTCAATAGACTGGGATCTATCTCGGCCATGATCGGTCTTTCAGGGGGGGGGGGGGGGGGGGCAAGAAAAAATCATGGTCACAGTCCCAGGAAAACAGAAAATGACGTAATCGCAGCATGAGATCCCCATCCGTTCCCATTTAATTCTTTAATATGTTGGCTCCTGTGTTTACATTGCAAGTTTGGGCGAGAGATGCTTTTTTCAATGGCCCATAACTAGAGAACCGGTGGTCGAAATTACTCACGCTTTCCTCCACGGAAGCACAGAGATAACCTCCGTCTTTAAGAAGGATCGAGGGATCGATCGTTCTGGAGATAAATATTCTGTGACTACTTTGGAAAATCGGCAGCAGTGTATTTATGTATGTATTTACTGGGGCAGTTGATGAGTTAATAGTACTGTTAGTTAGTTAGTTAGTTAGTTAATTAGTTAGTAAGTGACGTGGGGAGGCAGCCGGCAGCCGCCACCTTACAAGGTTGCAAACTGCATGATTCATGCCTTACAAATCTGACTCTGTGACTCTGTGAAATAAGGAACATTGTAGGCTTGCACATATGTCGCAAAAGACAAAACACAGTACACATGTCTTCTGACAGTATACATTATAAAAGCCTATTTTTCATGGGTGAAAATTATGATCTGAATGGATAATTTAACTTTGCATCGATCAAGAATCAAAAATGATTTTATGACTAAGTCAATTTTGTGCGCATGGCGCTACATGCGGTACGGTATACCTAGTGGCATATGAAGTGACAGCAAATCTCTCCAGTGCAAGTAGGAAGTTCATTTGTCTCCATAATGGTCCATAGAACATATGGTCTCCCTAATTTACTCAGTCATACACATTCGTCCATTCTAAATAGTACATTTTAATCTTGTCAGTTAACAGTTAATGAGTGTTGGCTTCAGTCCGAAGAAACTAAATCGAAATAAGCATCCCATTCCCTGGGGATACTGAGGACAGTGGTTGATAGTTAAAAAAGCATTAGCTTCTTGCACTCTGTAACTTTAAGTTCATCATTCACTTTCTTAAATACTGTGGTGTGATTCCAAATTGTTAAAAGTGAGTTTAACAGCGAGCAACACATTTTTCATGATTTCTCTGCCATTTAAAATCAATTAGCAGGAGGATAAAAAAAAGGAAGAAAAGAAGTCTTGAAGACGTTTTTATTCCAGACATGGTTAAGGGACCTTGGTTAATTTCTCTGCATGCCTTCTAGGTGTCAGAGGAGAGTTGGCTGAGTGGGAGGAGGTCAGAAGGAGCCGAGGAGAGGAGGAGGAGAGGAGGAGGAGGGAAGCGAGGCTCCACCGCCTAATTAAGACTGGTGTTAATTTCCTCTCAGCGCCACGCCGACCAGAGACACCGCTCACCATGGCAACTGCAGAATGCCAGGAGAGCTGAGGGCTGTGAGGAGGAACACACATGAACGCACGTGTGGTTAACACATATGTGTGATGCAATTTAGCATGGCCAACTCTGTGTGTGTGTGTGTGTGTGTGTGTGTGTGTGTGTGTGTGTGTGTGTGTGTGTGTGTGTGTGTGTGTGTGTGCACACGTGCGTGTCCGTGAGTGTGGTGTGTGTGTTTGAGAAGACAAACAAAGCTAGGTATGTTCCTGGGTGTGTGTGTGTGTGTGTGTGTGTGTGTGTGTGTGTGTGTGTGTGTGTGTGTGTGTGTGTGTGTGTGTGTGTGTGTGTGTGTGTGTGCAGACTGTGCACGTGTGTGTGTGTGTGCGTGTGCACGCTAATTGGAGAAGCAGAATCTTTTTTCTTCATAGATCTCATTTCACAATTGACATGTTATTTTCTGTCGTCTCCATCATACAGGTTGACCTGACTGAACCTGTGAGCATTACCACCCACCCTATCAGCCAATCACACGCTTAACGTACATAGCTAAATATCCCTCCTACTACTAACAGGCCAACGGTAATCAGCAGCTATGTGTTGTTGTCATTGACAGTCAATACAGTGATACACTAGTCATGTGATTAGACAGTCTATTTAAGTAATACACTTTTTCGTTAAAGAATTACAATATAGCAGGTGTCTTCAACGTTTTCAGGCCAAGGACCCCTTAGTTGAGAGAGAGATGAAGCAGGGACCGCCATAACCTGTTAATAGATTCCATATAGCTTCATCGTTTAACAGCACAATCATCAGTGTATTCGTCAATTTGTGTTTTCAGATATTTAACTACTTGAACCGTCAATACTTAATTTCACAGTCTGCTTTTTTTCCCCTCTACACCAACCCTCTTTGCCGAAAATAGCCAATCTACAAGCTCACAACGCCTTGCAGCGCGAGGCGTTGTGAGCTTGTCGATCTGCTATTTTTGGCTAAAGTTCTCAGAATATGGACAGGACACTACTATTCAAGTGGTTAACCCAAAACATGTGTTACGAGACTGTGGCGGCTCGTGTGGGACAACCAAGACATGGATGTGTGTATAATGACAACTAATGACAGATTCATGAAAAAATGAATCACTTTTGACCGCAACATATAGTGTAAAGTAGCAAGTATGCGTATAGGCTCCACTCTATGCTATGAGCACTGCTGGGGTCTGCTGGGGAAAATGGACGACAGGGGCAATTCTGCAAAATAAACCCATGGCAAGTAATTTGGCATCAATATGGTACAACCTGGTAAGACCACACATTTGGAACAAACATGGGGAAATTCTCATTCTACTACTCTGACACCACAATGCGGAATGCCCTCACATCATCCATTAAAGGATGTGAATCACTGGATACATTGATTAACATTTAGAATATAGGTTTTGATTTTAGGAGACAATTTACAGCAGAGACAGAGAAAAGAGTAGAGGGACCAAGATAGGACATATCCCTCTGAATTTCATATTTCCACACATTAACATGTTTATCAAACTCACACTATCCTTGATTTGACCAGAGTGAGTTATGAAGTGGTACATTTATACAATCTTTCATCCATTGTCTGAGATTACCGTGCATGTGTGTGTGTGTGTGTGTGTGTGTGTGTGTGTGTGTGTGTGTGTGTGTGTGTGTGTGTGTGTGTGTGCGCACGTGTTCGTGCGTGTCTGTGTGTTCTAGAAAGTTATTTCACACTGTATTTAATCTAGGTACGCACGATTATCTGAGCATGAATCCTGTCTGATAGCATCTCCAGCCATCCATCTCCCCCTCGCTCTCTTTCCAGCTCTTCTCCCTATTTCCTCATCCCCTTTCCCTCTACCCCCCTTCCCTTCTTTCTTAAGGTTTCCCTCTCTCTCCCATTATGATCAATGTGTTCCACTCAAACACAGTTAAACCATAGCAGATTACTCAGACAGGGAATTCAACTGACAGTCAGACAGACAAGGACTAGACAGAATCAGAATTATTGCGACCGTAGGTCGCAGTTAACTATGAAAACCGGCACATCTTGTCTGTCTCTTGTCCGTATCTTGTAACGCCTCAATGTCTATAGCTGCTGACCTGTTTGTTGACATTGTGACATCACATTGTTGTGACATCACCTCATCAAAGATGGAAACCCTGGATATCCATACATGGAAAAGACTGGATCATCACCTAGATCTCCATATATGGAGCTGACCTACATCTGATTCCCAGATGATTCCCTGTTAGGGCAACCACACTAAATAATCCCTTTTATGGCCAACAATATTGAGGTTGCTTTTCGCCCTTAGGCGTCCTACTCATTTTATATGCTGTGGGTCTTGGCTAGGTAGGAACATTGCAGTTAAGCAATAGTATAGAAATATCGCACTAATTTAAAATTACTGACTCAAGACATAAGATAATGATGAAATATGTACAGTATAAAGGTAAGCTGAAATAAAAACAATATGCAATACACGCCACACGGTACAATGTACACTATATGCAATATACAATGCCCACTAAAGGATATGCAATATACGTATACTGTACATATGCCCAATAGCATACCAGTAAGACTCCCTAATCGGGAGATAAGCGACCTCCACAAATAGGGCAAAAATGTGTTTTTCCTAAATCTTCCTGATCCATGTTGATGACATGAGTGTAGACATGCTGTGTAGTGATTTTCGTGATTTTAGGGCAAAATCTGTAGGAGTTACGGCATTTTATGTGAGCTGCAGTGGAGGGGGTCCTCCACTGGGGGCGCCACCACTTTTGCATCCGTTCTGGAGCACCAGGAGTGGGTGGTCCCCAGGAATTCCCCGTGAGCAGCCCCGTTGGGGTGGTCATTTGGTCATTTTTGCACATTTGTTCATTTTTTACATCTGGGGGTCCCCCAGGGACCTGGGGGTCCCTGGAGCTCCGGGGGTCCTTGGAGGTTGTAGTTTGGCAGGCAAGGAGTGTGTGTGCAAAATCTGGCATGGATCGGGGCAACGGTTGTGCAGATAGGAGCAGGGCAAAATTAGACCTGGGGGTCCCCCAGGGACCTGGGGGTCCCTGGAGCTGCGGGGGTCCTTGGAGGTAGTAGTTTGGCAGGTCAGGAGTGTGTGTGCAAGATTTGGCGTGGATGGGGGCAACGGTTGCGGAGATATGAGCAAGGCAAGAGTGTGACGTGTGACGGACTGACTCACTCACGGACAGCCGGTGGAGGTTTTGATAGTAAATAATAAAGGGCAGACATTAGGGATGTGAAAAAAAATCGGAAATCGACGCGTCGATCGACTCACGCTCACCGCGACTCAAAAAGTACGAGTCGAAAAGTCGAAAAATATATATATTTTTTTATTTTTCAAAAGTTTTCCCCCCAAAAAAGGTTTTAATCGTTCAAAAACGTTATAAGCGTTAATGTTTTCCGTGTGTGTGTGTGTGTGTGTGTGTGTGTGTGTGTGTGTGTGTGTGTGTGTGTGTGTGTGTGTGTGTGTGCGTGTATGTGTGTGTGTGTGTGTGTCGGAGACGAGTGCATGCCTGCATGTGTTGTGCATTCGCATGCATGCGGCGCTAGTCAGGGTCCGCGGACTACTGGTTGAGAAACACTGCTGGACCGGGCTGATGTGCGCGTCATAGCAGTGCGCGCTGACTTGCCTGACTGTATCAACTCTATGGACTGGATGCTTTTGTTTTCCTCCTGCCTCTGCATGCACGCTTGACACGAAAGCTCGCTTGTTAATGGCAGCGTCGCCGTTGTGTGCGATGATCACAAACCACACTACTCGTCGTTAACGTTAATGCGACACACCGGGGATATATGAGAGCGAGCGGTCAGCGCTCCCGCACGTTCCATGGACTTATTGTCACTCCGCTTCTAGTCTCTAGAGAACTGACTCCATGCTAACAAGGAAGAGCAATTATGTATTATCATTATTATTAGGGCTTTGATGCAAGTTCTGATGGGTGCAGCATACGTTGTGTTGTTTAAAGTAATGCGCCGTTGTGCTGCTCTCCTCTCAGCTGCTGCTTAGCGAAAAAAAAAAGTGAAAAAAGTCGATCGACGCGTCGATTTTCGGCCGCGACGCGTCGATTCGCCAATAATGCGTCGATTAACATCCCTAGCAGACATACAGACAGAGTGCACAAGACAATAAAAAACTGCCAACTCTAGTTCAGCCTATATATATATATATATATATATATATATATATATATATATATATATTAGGGCTGGGACTTTAACTGATTAAATGCGATTAATTAATTACAGAAAATCTACGTGATTAAAAAAATTAACGCATTTTAATCGCACTTAGTTTTTGCACCACAGAACCTTCAGTTTCGGGCATACTGATCATAGCGATGCACCAACCAAGAAGAAACAACAAACGCAAAGGGAGAAGTAGCCGATCAGAGTGCTTTGCTTGGCCCAGTGGATGCGAAATTTAGATTTTAAAAACTCACTAGTTGATTCACTCGTGCAACAAAATGTGTTTTACTTGGAAAAAAATGCTTCTCAGGTCAAATATCGAAGTGCGATTAAAATGCGATTAATTGCGATTAATTAATCACAGAGCCTGTAATTAATTAGATTACATTTTTTAATCGCATCCCAGCCCTAATATATATATATATTGTTTCACTTGATGGTGTCCATCCAACAAGAATATAGAATCTCAATGACACTGCTGCTGTCTAAAAATCATGTTGACAGGACAATAGCACAGAGGAAAAGACTAAATAGCACATTCATTGTCCCAGCTGAAACCAACTGCCTGGGACAGTGCATTCAGGTCATCAAAGCCACTGCGACCGCAGGACATCAATCAAACTTTTCGATACAGCCAAACTGAGGGGCAACGACAGCCATGGCCATCATGGCCACCATGGCCTGGCAATAAAGCATGATACAAAATATAAACGATCTAATAAGCACATGCTTTTCTAATTGAAAAGGATCTTTGGACAAATTCAGAGATCATGAAAAGAGGCCAAGTCATAAAAGTCATACATATACTCAAAGTGATGTCATTGAGTAACCGCAAGCTGCAAGAGTAGAGACATCACAGAGAAGGGAATACCTCTGCTGCATATAGTGGCAGTTCCTGAATTTCTGGGGAAGCAGGGAGTACCATTGCAAGAGAACAACAAAACAGAGGAAAGCCTCATTCAAGCAACTTCATTGAATGTTTGAAGCACAATTGAACCATTTTCTTCAAAGCTATACTGCACCAGCACATGCTATATGCAAATTCATGTCAGTCTACTGTACTACATGCTTTTTATGTTTACATGCCTGGCCTGCACACAATAACAGAGTGACTGCAGAAGTACCTGCAGAGGGAAACTGTGGACATTGTTCAAGTGCTACAGTAGAAAACAGCTACGGGCAGTGCACTCTAATGTCTCTGTCATCCACACAAGTCTTTTTATAAATACTTTGTGTCAATTAACGTTATATCACCAGCCAGTCAAAGGATATACGATTCGAAAAACGCAGCATAAAGCACAGCATGAGCCATACAGCCCATGCACCCAGAGTCTAGGTACATGGGCTGTATGGCTCATGCTGTGCATGCTGTGCACTGGTAGACATAGTCATGCATCTCACTCATCACATTATGAAATACAGACATTATCCAGCAATCATCATTGCACATGACAATTAAATAAACAAAACATCCCATATTAAAATTGCCTAATGGGTGGTGGGCCGGTGGAACACCACCCCTTCGAGATGACTCAGACATAACCATAAAGAAACCCAGATACGCCCATAAATAGGCAGACCCCAGATCCGTCGCTATGACTCAGACAAACAAACTCCTGACCTCACCCGACCCTACGGTATGGAGTGTGCATATCTCCATGTATGGGCTGTTCTCAGGGGTGTCATCACGAGTCACACTGATGTCATCACGAGACAAATTAATTACGTCCTTGTCCGTTTTATGCCCATATATGGAGAGCCCTGTCCCAATGTCATCAATATTAAGCGCATATCTGCCTGGGAATGCCCATATTTGGTAATGCATGTTCTGACATCACATTGTTGACTATCATGCAAGGGTCTGGTGTAACTGGTCCAATATACATCACTGGCCAGATGACCAAGAATTGGCACAACCTCGCCCTTCGCATGTCGCCCTGAGGCATCTTACAAGTATAAAGATAAAAAAACAACTTCTTATGAAAGATGTTGTGCTAAGTAAGTGATTTGAAGGAGGATAGATTTATTGATGAAGTAAATAGTTTCAGAAACGCTGTGAAATCAGCATTTCTCCCGGCCAGGAGGAGGCTGCGTGTCTCTTCCCACTGCCCTGTCTAGAGCGCTCCGAGGCGGGGAGACCAAGATTTTAGCGTTTTCGCCATTTCAATATATAAGCATAAACAAACATGTTCACATGAACAATGTTGATGTAACAACCAGCTTTGTATGGAAATATAATTTGTATACACACAGATTTATATGATTTATATAAAAGACATTTTCGTGTTGAGTTACTTCCTTGTTTAGCAAGGAAGTTGCTAAATTGCTGCGGGCTGTGTGCGGGTGAGGGGGAGAATCTGCCCCTCGCCCCCCAACAACGGATGACCATTAGTACAGTAAGTACAGTAAATTAATTTTATTGGCTTATTGCCTTCCCACAATGACATCATAAAAAGATTTTTTTCTTCACTTTTTTAAGATGACTACTCCTTTAGGACCTGGTTGTCAGGTGGGTGGTGACCCTGCTGAAGTTAGCCACACCCACAGTGTTGGTTGTATGGTAAAAGGGGAGGGTATGATTTTATGATGTCATTAAATCAGTGTTTTTCAATCGGGCTTTCAGCTTTCAGGAAGTAACTAAAAATACACAGGGAACTCCATAGACATATACAAAACAGAAAAGTACAAAACTATGGCACCATGCACCTCTTTAACTCATTCTGTGCCGATCCCGAACTAGTTTGGCTTTATTTCAATCCAATACAATTTTTTTTTAATTAATTCACTTACCCCGAGCTGCTTGTAGAGTCGTGGGTGGTCCTGGCTCGCTAGCCGCTAGCCAGCTAGCCATTCTACTCTGTCCGACGATATATTCCATTAAAAATGGTTTAAAATACATTTTTGAGCTCCCCAATGTTCACCCAATGTTCGGCGCCGCTTCCGATGAGTACACGAGTGTGCCGATCCCGAAGTAGTCCGGCTTTTTTTTATGAAATGAATAAAATGATAAGAGGCCTTCTGAAGCCTGGCCTGATTTTTCTAGCTACTAGCCGAAAGCTAGCAACCTCCCGGCCGGCCGTTATTTGCGAACGAAATCGCCAATCTCCGACTAATCCAATGAAAGACCACATCTTTGAAGGCTTATATCTCTGGATTGTGTCTTTAGGGAAGCGGCGCGAGGTTTATTTACGGCGAAATCGCCCAAAAATGATCTTTTAGATGACAAAATGGGAATAGCCATTCTGTTAGCATTATCATCCGGGACCTTTCCATGACGTGCATGAACGTGAGGTCCTGGAAGGTGAGGTCCTGGAAGCTAAAGCGCTCGCCTATGAGAGATACCCTGGCATTCTATGGCCCCTAGAGGGCGCTGGCACTAAATGAGTTAAAATATAAAAGTAAATTTTGGTCAAAATTCTGATGTTTGTTCAGTTAAAGGGTCTCTCTGTCTCTCCAGCTCTTTAAACAGAAAATACATTTTCAGGTGGGTTGCCAACTTCAGACCGTCAGGAGAGAGTTACACCGAGGGTCTTCAACAGGGGGTCCGGGACCCCTAGGTGGTCCTCAGAGTTACTACAGGGAGCTTGGGTGTCGAGGAGAAAAAAGAGCACACAGTACAGTACAGAGTGAAAGATCAAGTATTGATTAAATATCTGAAAACACAATCCAAAATACACTGATGATTGTGCTGTCAAACGGCTAGAATTATAATCTATGAAAAGGTTGTGGGGGTCCCTGCATCATCTCTCTCACAACTAAGGGGGTTACACATTTATCAGCTTAAATCTTAGTGTTCCAGCTCCAATTTTGTCTGCTCATTTCATTGTGTCATCACTCTTCCAATTTCACTTCTTCATCCTGTATCCTGTGTGAGTTCTCTCAATAAAATGTTATCCTGACCTGAAAAGGTGAAAATGCATTTTCTCTTTACTAAAGAGCTAGAGAGACAAGGAGACTTTAACAACAAAAAATCTATTAACCTACCTTTAACTGTCAAATAAATTAAAAATAAAGAAACAAATTGAATGTGTTTGTTTTCGGTGTGCGTTGACGGCCTATATGGGATAATAAGAAAAGAACAAAACATTTTCAATCTCTCACCAGGGGTGGACTGGGCATCTGGCATACCGGGTGGGCAGACAATACAAGTGGGCCTATGGGCGAAAAAATAATAATAATAAAAAGCGTTGTGGGCTTGTAGTGGGCTTGATTTACGATGTTCGGTTTATGTTTCAGTCCGGCCCTGTCTCTCACACTTTGAAACCCTTTTTTACCCATTTTCTCTTTTAGCCTCCATCTCAGCCTATCTCCCACAGTCCCACCCTATTTCCACCTCTCTTTTTCACCATCTCTCTCTCTCCATCCATCCATCCCTCACTCTATCCATCTCTCCCAGTAACACAATTACCACCAGTCAGCGATCTACAGCTGCTCAGCATGGGGACAATCAGTCTCACACACACACACACACACACACACACACACACACACACACACACACACACACACACACACACACACACACACACACACACACACACACACACACACACACACACACACACACACACACACACACGTTCTGTTCTTGTGGGGTCTGTTCCACCGTGCACTAAGATATCTGACACTGATGCCACACCTGTCAGACAACGGCACAACCTAATGCAGGTGTGAGTGTGTGTGTGTGTGCGCACAGGCATGCGTGCGTGTGTCTTTGTGCATGCATACATAAATGTGCATGTATTTCTACATGAATTGCTGCACCTATACAACCAGGTACGCGTATGCGCAGATGCGCACGCATACATGCACGCACACACACACTCACACACAAACAGTACAAACAAATCAATCGCAAGCATCTTCCAGGAGCTCATTGCTGTTGACAGAATGAGGGAATCATCAGCTCTTCTCCCCTCCTGTCCCATCCCCCTATTCCTCCTCCACCCATCGCCTCATCCCCCCATCATACTTCTCTATGCTTCCTTCACCCATCCCTTCATCCTCCCATCATACTTCTCTATCTCTATGCTTCCTTCAGCCACCCCAACAGCAGCACTACACTTAACAATTGCAAAGTAGTGACACCATGAGAGCACAATATTAATGGATCAATAAATGTATTGATCAAATGTCATTTTTATACAGATTTTTGCCCAGTAGCGCCAGATCAAATTGGTACATTCTAGTCTTCCATCATCATATATTTGGTTGTGCATCATGTCTCGCACCACAAATAGCAGATCTAAAAGCTTACAATGCTAGGCTCCAACATCTGGCTTTGTCCTGGCTCTGTAGCATGGCCTACATTAGACCTACAGCTTGGCACAAAGTGCTTAAAGTTTGTTGGACGCCCAAGTACGGGCTCTGAAGCATGGCTACATCAGGCCTATCTGATCTGAGACTCCTCAGCACCCCTGTATATTCCAGTCACATCAATAATTGCATCCGGGTTCCTGTTCTCTAGCTCGATGACACGTTCATACAGTACATAATCTGGTCCATTTTTCTTCCTGGATTCTTCTCCTGATGCAAACATGTAGGTGCCTCAAGAGCGTTTCTGAGGAGGTCCAAGCACATTATACTCTACATTTGCAAACTTGTAATCAATGGGTTTAAAGGGACTACACCATGAATTTTAATTTTTCCAATTTGTATGTATTTTTTGGGTGTTCCACAGCAGTCCTATTTCTGACCATTGTGTCTTTCTCAGTTTATGGGCAGATCTATGTACTGTAAGCAGGTCTCAGAACAGGCTGTCTGATTTTAGGTCCGATTGTGACATCACAATTGGGACCTACTGATACTGCTGTGCTGAGTGGGGGTTGGGGAGGGGTGGGCAGGCCTGAGAAGGAGGCAGGAGGAGCTGGGAGAGGGTTGGGTAGGGGTGGGCAGGCCTGCTGAGCAGGAGGTGGGGAGAAGTGTGGGGCCAAAACTGTCTCAATAGCGCAGTCCTCCCACTCAGGACAAGGTGGTACTGCAGCTGAAAATGCTCTGAAAGCCAGGGAGAAATGACAGGGGCTCTGTATTCAGGAGTGGTAATTTATCCTCAAACCTTTTGAAAAACTTTTTGGGACACAACATTTTTAAATGCATGGTGTAGAACCTTTAATAGAAAGCTCCCCTCTTGAATTCTGTCTTGTATCTATATTACATAGTGTGATATCACTCCTGTCATCACAAAACACAGGTTCACTTTGCTGGGGAAACATTCTCGGACCGAATACAATAGTGTGTTGCCTATAGCAACCATACAAACAAAAATAAATTGTACCACTCATTCTGGGATATTATAACATCAGATTAAGGTAAGAAAATGGGTGGTCCCGAATTCTCCTTTAATTCCTACAGCAGTGGGTTGTAACATAAACAGAAGTCTCCATTTTGATATATTTTAGGAACTTTCAAACTAATAATAATGACTTGCGGTAACAAAAGCTGGGTATATTTGCTACTGTTCAGCTGTAAAGACAGATGGAGGTCACGAGGCTCCTATCCCTATGGGTGATCAGGAAAATGGGTCCCAACTTATTCGGTTTGTAACTCTGTTAAGTTAATCTGTGTTTTATTTTGCCAGAGCGCGCATTCATTGTCAGAAGAACAGTAACCAGCATCACAGAGAGGAGACTTGTCTCTTGTTTCCAACAGCGCATGACCCTCCATTCACCCGACATCTGTCCCTCACATAACCCCTCGCACACTCAGGTCAGGGAGCGGTTAGAGAAGTGTAGAACCCACACTTTTATACACAAGATGTGTGTGTGTGTGTGTGTGTGTGTGTGTGTGTGTGTGTGTGTGTGTGTGTGTGTGTGTGTGTGTGTGTGTGTGTGTGTGCGCGTGCGTGCGTGTTTGTGTGTGTATTTTGGGTGGATGGGGTAACTTAATTGGGTGAGGCCTCCTCTATCAGACCAGCGATCTCTGCTATCTCAATGTACCCCTTATTCCAGTATTATAAATACACTAAATTGACAGCAATTGGTAGGACTCTGGTAGTGTGTGGGTGTGTATTTCATGTGTTGTCCCCCTCTGCATGTCCTTTTATATTTGTATGTGTGTGATTGTGTGTGTGTGTGTGTGTGTGTGTGTGTGTGTGTGTTCTCTATATTGAAACAGATTAGGTCTATTGCAGATAATAGACAGTGTCGCACGCACGCACGCACGCACGCACGCACGCACGCACGCACGCACGCACGCACGCACGCACGCACGCACGCACGCACGCACGCACGCACACACACACACACACACACACACACACACACACACACACACACACACACACACACACACACACACACACACACACACACACACACACACACACACACACACACACACACCTATTCATGTATCATTTTTGCAAAGCCCCACACTTTCTCACTCTGATCACTCTCTCATTCATATCACAGGTCAGACACTGATGGCCTGTCCTGGTCATCACCATGACAACACATCCGTATGGAGCATCGTTCAACTCAACTTCTATTCAACCAAGGAAAGAAAGGGGCTTCACTCCCAGCAGTAAGAGACTGTAGTATGTACTAGGCAGCTCCCATCTCTCACGGACATGATCTCCACTGCAGGGAACTGACTAAATACTGTACAACATAATACCGTAGTGTGCTTGAGAGAGGGAAGTAGTGATCACATGTAGTTGACACCAGTGTCTAGATAGAAACTATTTATAGGCCAACAAACCACTCGCTGCTTCCTTCTCAACTGGGGCCACCCTCCGCTTTAGCCAGGGGATCTCTCTGTACGTAGCCTACAGTTTTAGCCCGGGGAACTCCCTCTCTATAGACTACAGCAGGGGTTTTCAAGCTTTTTTGACTCAGTAAATAACTTTCTCATCCACGGCACCCCTGAATTACACAGTAAATTCTTTGAATCTTACATCATATTACGCGACATAAGTATGGACATCTTTCCACCCGAGAAACGGTAGGCTATGTCATGGATAAATATCCGTTTCCAACAGAACTGATTGAAAATAACTTTATACTTGACGTTTAACCACTTGAACCCCACCATCCCTATTCTGGGGGGGAAGGATCACCAAAAATAGCCGATCTAAAATAGCTCACAATGAAGAGAGTTGGCCGTAGATGGAAAGATAACTCATCAAGTACAGTGCAAATCAAACCAAACTCCTTTTTTTTTTAAACCTCCTTTTGCTATGGTGAAATGTGAGCTCACCTGCATCGCGTTTCATTCCATTCATGCGTTTATCGTGCGCTTGACCAGGCCTTACGGCCTGGGCATAAATATAACGATTGCATTCACCACGGCTACGTAACTCACAAGGCGCTCCGCCGGCCGCGCGGCCCTGCCGCTTGCAATGTCGTGGACAATAACTGTGACATATAACCATTGTATTGCTAAAAATAAGGAGGCTACTCTGTTTCCTTAACGAGACGGCAGAAGATCACTACGGTAGGAGACCCGGGCAGTACATTTGCGTTTGCCTTATCAGCGTTTGCCTTATCAGCGTTTGACTTAGAGGGATTTCCCCGTCTCCACTTATTTATCCGGTTTCAAAAATATCCTAACCTGACTTGCGCCAGATGATAGCAGCAGTGCGTATGCGCTCTGCTTACTATCCATCTGGGATTGCTCCGGCAGACTCGATGTAAGGGGCGGGCCATTTTTTGAAATTGTTTAGCAGGTGATTGGATGGGGCCGTCTGTCTATCACAGTCTGGGAGTGCCAACTCCAACCACTCATATTGGCCTGTCTGCGTGACGTTCCACCCAGAATCCGCCTCCTGGGTTTCCACGTGGTCTGCAATCAGACTCTATTGGCTCAGAGCCGCTCAGAGCCCGCCCATAGCTGCCGCTGATTGGTCCGTCCCGGGGCTTTACGAGCGTTATCAACTCCCACCGAGAGAACTCAGATGGTAAAGTAGAGCGGTAGCCAACGCACTACTGCCACCATCTGACGCAAGTCAGGTTAAAAATATCCAGCTTCGTGGCCAAAATATCCAGCTTTGTGTGGCTGCAAGCCCCAACCGCATAAAAAAATGTTTAGCAAATGTCTAGCTTCAGCAATATCCAGCTCTGTGTAGCCGGCACCTTGCCAGGGGATGTCTCTCTGTGTAGATTTCATACTGATCTAGCCAGGGGATAACTCTGTCTGTAGCCAACACATTTAGCCTGGGGGCATGTCTGTATGTGTTGTATCCCACTGTAACTAGTGCTAAAGCTTTGAAAACAGTACATGATAGTAGCCTACTACGGTACATTAAATGCCACAGATTGACATTAATAAGAGCAGAGGGAGAAAGACAGAGAGAGTGTGTGTGGGCGGGGAGGGGGGACACTGATGAACTCAGATGAGTGTGAGAGAACCCCTGAGTGACATGAGTCACATACGAGTCAAATTATTGCTGAATGATTGACGGTTTCGTTTACGTGTAAGTAGTGGAATGAGACGAACATTTATTCTCACTTTCAATCGGATGTTTGTGTTTTTGTGTGTACTACAGCTTGCTCTCAAGGTAAGTTTCTCTAAATCTGACCCCTACAGTACATGCAAAGATAGGAGCTTGAAAGCACTGTAGCCTACTTGTTAATTAGGCAAAGGACAATGGCCTTAATTAACCAATCAACCAATTAGTCCGAGACACAAACTATTAGGACCATACACAATCCAATTCCTGTGTCTCAATACCTAAAACAAGTAGAATGCTACTTGCATTTTACTGTAGCATGTTCTCCATCTCCACACAGGTCCTCCTGAATAATGCCGGGGACCACTGGTGGGCAGTATTGTGAGTGGGCCCCCAACTAATTGGCAGAACACTAAGATTTGAATGATAATATAAAATTAATGTTGAAAATAATAATAATAACAATAATCACTCATGTCTACTGTATGCTCTGTGTCTCAGAGGTGATTGGATACATACAGGGTTAGAAAATGTGTGTAGCGAATCAAATGAAGACAGACTCAGACATCATTGGTGGTCATCTTCTTTCCAGAAGGAGAAAGGTTGTAGTTTCCATTAACTTGGAATGTCCACCAATGAGGTCATTGGTAATGGTAGGCACGTTTCAGAACAGTCCACAGCCACCTCTGAGGTGCAGAACGCAGAAGTGAAGTGTTTTTTTGTGAGGTTGTTTAATTCATTCCTGAATGTTGGCTAAAAACAAGCCAGTCTCTCACAGAGAGATAATAGAGACTAGTTATTTTAATTACCCAGGGTAGTAGTCAGCAACATCCTGCACATAGAAACACACAATAAAATCTGGGAGGTGACCAGTACAACCACAGTCTTGTACTCTATATTCCATTTTTTGTCTTAGGAATGTGACAAATACAAAACAATAATTGAACTCAAGTCTCCATGGGGTGAGTAATCTACAGAAGAAAAGTCATTTTGGGGGTGAATTACTCCTTTAACACCTACATTACAGGAGTTAACAGGTTCAGATAATGTTCTATTGATATGCCTACAGTACAGGCTCGTCCCTTTATTAAATCACCCTGCTCCACGCGTGACACTAAACGTGTCGAGGTGTGAACTTTGCCTGTGCGCATGAGAGGCGTGACACTGGTCAGAAAAGATACGGAACGGCGCCGTGTACACGCGTGACCGGACCAATGCAACACTGGTCACTTTGGGCAGCGGTAGCCTAAAGGTTGTTGCCGGAAGCTTGTTGGTTCAATTCCCCGGAAAAATCAGGATGGGGAAGTGAGGGGGAGCTGGTCACAAGTCCCACCACTCACCCTTCCCCCAACACAGCTGAAGTGCTTTTGAGCAAGGCACAGAATCCCCAACTGCTCCAGTGGACAAGTACATAGTACATTTACCCCCATTGATTTTGGATGGGGACCCAAATACATGTGGGTCCCCATCCGGAATCAATGGGGTACATTTATTGTAATCAAATTATTGTATTAGGAATGCGACAAATACAAAAATATATTGTTGAACTGAAGTCTCCATGGCGTGAGTAATCAATAGAAAAAAGTCATTTTGAGGGTGAACTACTAGTTCTTTAAGTGACGAGCGTGTGACGTCATTCAAATCGCGTCCCACCAAACATTGAATCACCAATGCAACATTGAACATGACTCAGTATCCTCCTCTCTTACTACCTCTCCTCTTGCCTCCATCCTCTCCCTCATCATCCTTCTACTTTCTTTGTCACACGTTTTCTTGCTCCCTTGCTTGGTTTCTCTTGCTCTATCTTGCTTCACCTGTGGGTTCCTCTCTGTCTCTTTTGTTCCAATCTGCCCAACCCCCCTCTCTCTCTCTCTCTCTCAGAGGTATCGGTCTGTATATAAACAGAGCTGCAGACTGATCAGCTGTTGCTGTAGTGAGGCCACGATCCTCTCAAGAGACATAGGTGGAAACCTTGTGTGTCCAAAACCGTTACTTTTCAGGATGGAAAAAAGAACCTGTGTTCCAATGGATCCAATGTAGTTATTTAGTGACAAGCTCTTGTTGATACTTCTCAATGATTAAATATGAACCACTTTCACTTATTCAAAAATAATAATACGAAAAAAATAAAATGGCTGTTGAAAAAGCCCACAACGCATCTTAAGTCTCAAGTCATTTTCAAGAAGGGGATGATAATAATTTTGAGACTGCAGTAGTCATCAAAATGCTATTTTGTGTTGAATTTGGAGAAAACACTTGTAATATTAGTGGTGTTTATCTATTTAAATTGTTCTTGTTTGATTTGTTGATTTTAAAAAGTTCACAGTGAATTCTGCAACTATACGTATTTATACACACACACACACACACACACACACACACACACACACACACACACACACACACACACACACACACACACACACACACACACACACACACACACTATGAGCTACACTGATCGGTTGTCCAATATTGGCCTATCGCAGATACAGTATACCAGTGGCAGTCACAACTTATATGATGTCCAATATGCGCTGATATGAAAACTTTTCTTACAGAACATGATGCAGGAAGGCGTAAAGCACTATGCTGCTGAAAAGCCAAACAACTGGTACGAGTTGCTAGTGCAGCAACAGAGATCACACACCACAGCCACCTTCCAACCCACTAACACAACAAAGTTGGAGTTCCTAGCCGAGCCGGATTTGATTTAGATTCGATTTTGGCAAAGAAATACAAGTAAACACAAAATACTGAACTCAAACCCAGGATATACATATCAAATCTTAATAAAACACTGGGCTGGGAGTGTAACAAATAAGACAAAAACGCCATTAGACAGCTGAAAATATGCATCACACACACACACACACACACACACACACACACACACACACACACACACACACACACACACACACACACACACACACACACACACACACACACACACACACACACAGTGAGTAGAGAAAACAGTCTATGACTACCAGACTAAACACAAGTCCTGATAATGAACAGAGAGAGAGAGAGAGAGAGAGAGAGAGAGAGAGAGAGAGAGAGAGAGAGAGAGAGAGAGAGAGAGAGAGCAAGACAGAACAGGAGAGAAAGGAACGGGAGACAGCAAGAAGGAGAGGCAAAGAGATGAGTCAGAGAGACAACATTAAATGAAAGTAAAGTGTAAAAGAGACAGTGAGGGAAAACAGTAGATGGAGAGAAAAAGAACTGTGATGTAGTTGGAAAAGGAGATGGAGAAACAGAGAAACTATGAGAGAACGAGGGATGAGGAAGATGAGGGTTAGGGATGACAGCAGGCAAAAAGAGAAACAAAAGGTTAGACATCGAGAGAAGGATGGGAAGGAAGAGACAACTGAGGGATGAGAGGCATCTACAGTGAAAGTGTCAAGAGTTAAGCCTAGAGCCAGACCGATGCCAGATGTCTTTGTCTGATGCCGATCCAGATTTTGGAGACCTCCTAGACCAGTGGTTCCCAATCTCAACCTCTGGGTTCCCAAAGATTTGGGGGGTTCCTCGTATGATTGGCTTAATGCGCAACATTGTTTTCCTCACTCAACAATAAACAAAGTGTATAGTATAAGTGGATACAGGGTATCTGCACATTTCTAAAGTGACAAGTTAAGGACGTTTAATACCTTGTTTGAGCGGTGCAAACCGCTCTTACCTGTATGTCTGGCTTTGTGTGTAGGTCCCTATGTCCGTATGAGTGTTTGTATGAGTGTCTGTATGAATGTCTGTATGAGTGTCCGTATGAGCACGGAAATCCATGTATGGAGATAACTAACGTCACAAACAGAACGGCCCATACAAGGATATGTACATGTGCCATGTTTGATAACATGCAAAGCACAGGTGAGATTTTGTATTTCACCAAGACTATTTCCGTGTCATAAGTAATGAAAGAAAAAGGAAAAAAATCACACCTAGTGTGAAGTGAGCAGGGCTATTTATTAGTTAATTTCATTAAGCGTCCCACGGAGCTTGCCCATGTAACCCTGGCGTACAACAACCTTTGAGCCCTTGTGCCAAGATGTAGGGCCAGATAGGCCACGCTTCGCATCCCGGACAAAGACAGATATCACCTGTTTATGCCCATAGGGAGATCCCTGCTCTGAGTATCTGACATCACTGTGATGTCACCTGTGATGTCACAGTGATGTGTCAGGGGAACCACAGTGTAGGGCGTTACCCATCCAGACATCCGGACATCCAGACACGGACAAGCTGTGACGGTTCTGATAGTAAACAACAACCAACTTTATTCAAATCTGATCCGTCTTTAAGAACCGTGAAGCCAATGAAAGCAGCGCTGCTCTGCGTGCGCTGTAGCGTAGACGACTATTGTTTCCGTAGGCAATGTGTTGCCGGCCGCAGCTTGTGATTGCCCGAACGGGAGGTAGAGAGCCCCCCGCTGTGTTGACTTGGGCCTCACGGAGGTGCCGAAAGTAGGGAATTCGCAACGCTCGACATGGCGACTCACTCACTTTAGCTTCGGTGGTGTCTCACGAGTGCATCTCTCCACTCCGACATTTCTCCTTTCCGACATGTCTCCATTCCGACACTCAGGGGCACAGGAGGCATTTTAAAAGTGAAGGGGACACATCTGGGAGGTATGTGTGCGCGCATAGCGCGCGCGAAAAATTTTGGGGTATCCCCCCCACTTTTGGTGATATCCCCCCCACTTTTGCCCCGAGGAGGGGGGGACATATCCCTGTGTCAAACCAAAGACACATGTCGGCTGCTGTCTTTTTTTTGTTGTTGTTGTTGTTGTCAGAATTCGCCTGGTCATAAAGTTTCATAAATCATGAAAATTAAATCACTACAATTTGTTCTATGTTCTGTGCATGTTGACAAGTTTCAAACCGAAGACACCACATGCATGTACAGTGTTTTACTTTAGTAAAATATTCTGTGACCAGTGAGTGACACTGACAGTGATTCTTTCACTCTTTCACTGATTTATTTCCACGTGGGGCCATGAGTGATTGCCTCATTGGTGTCCATTTTTGGGTTCGACATGAAAAAGTTGGGAACCACAGTAACAAGAGGAAACGTAAAATGTGTTGACAAACGAAATTGCATTTCCATTATGCATCTGTTCAAAGGTACTTACATTGTTGCTTGATTTAAAGAACGACGTTATCGTTTTTTGGTTTTTTGACCGTTTCATTTTGACTGAGAATGATGTGAGACTAGCCTACACACACCAGCAGCAGGTCCAGCACCTGCAATGACGGTCTCCTTCTGCCACTGCCTGCCTGCTTGTCACTATCGCGTTGCATTAATTAAACTCATTCAGAACAGCTGAGCTGAGCTGCCGACTGCTCTGCACTGCACTGGTGGGACTGTGCCTCTAGAGGGCAGTAATACGCCTTGAAATGAGAACTACTCAGTGTGTACAGTATAATCGATCATATTTGCGGCTTTTTCTTGGACCTGAACACTGGAGGGGATACCCCCCCCACCCAAAAAAAGTGGAGGTGTTAATCCCCCCGTCCCCCCCTACCCCCTGCGCGCATGCCGACACTAACCCTATCTCTAACCCTAAACCGAACCCCCATGGGAGTGTCGCCACTTCGACAATAAGAAGTCAATTTCGGAGTGGCGACATGTCGGAATGGAGAGAGCCTCCCGTGTCTCACGTGGCTCAGGTCCGCCAAAGACGGCACGCATCCATCGTCTCACCACCTTACAAGGCAACGATCACCTACGAAAACAATAATAGAGTGCTATAGTTGTGGCTCTGGGAAACAACAGCACCGCCCAAGACACACCTCTGTGCTGGAGCCGTGGCGGATTGGTGGCACAGGCGGACAGAATTGCTTTTCATACGTCTAGTGTCCGATTGTACGGACCCGATGCGAAAGAGCCTATAGGGACCTACACACAAAGCCAGACATAGGAGCGGTTAGCACCACTCAAAAAGTTTGAGAATAACTGATAGGCTACCTGTTGACTAACCATAGCATGGCGCCTATCACCATGTCCCGCCATCAGTGTGCCGCAGGTGCACAATAAAATCCTCTGCTCTGCGTTAATTTCACTTTGAGGATTTTACAATTTGACAACAAGGCTGCATGGGCATTGGAAAAATTGGCATGGAGCCAGACTGCCAGAGAAAGTTACGTTCACTTCGGGTCGGACACGCGTGCACGTTCACGCACACACAGCCACATTTGCATAGGCAAATATATGGGGGACGCCACGGACGGGTGTACACACATAATAAAGGCTGAAAACGGACACGCACGTTACATCACAAGCACATAAAACGAAAGAGGAAGAAGGCGCACTAACCGTTGCCTTGATGGGGACGTAGAGGACCGGTCTGTCCGGCGGCGACGCGGCGTCTCCGTCACGGACCGTCCCGACCAGAAAGCCTTTCGACTTGACCCAGAATTTAAATTTGGCGTTGATGTGGCTGTTGTTGTTGTTATTGTCGTGGTGGTGATGATGATGAATGAACAGTCCGCCGTTCTCCTCGTCCCCCTGCTGTTGCAACAGCGTCTGGAGGATCTTGTTGTATTTGCGCCGGGTGACGGTCTTTGTCTTTCCGGAGTCGCCGTACGTCCGGAGGCACCAGTCCTGAAACTCCCCGAACATCTCCACCGCTGCCCCGGCCGCCGCGGACACCGACGTCCCGCTGTGGCTGCTGTCGGGACTCCGGCTCCGGTGGTGGTGGTGGTGGAGGTGAAGGTGGGTGGAGGTGGTGGTGGTGCTCACCAGATCAGCCACGCTGCTGCTGCTGCTTTTACCGGTTGTCATGTTTAGATATTTTGGACAAAATCTTATCCTCCTTTTTTACGAACCGTTTCCAAATGTGTAGCCTAATATCAACCCCAAATGTCCACTTTTTTATACTAAAGAAAGCTATCTAATAAACATAGGTTACATGTAAAGACGAAGTCATTTTTTCAAATGTAACCGTTTGTTTCCCACATCCAGCCATGCGCGTTGGTGACAGATATTGGAACTGTATGGCTTTACATAAATAAATCCAGATTTAAATAGGCTACCTCCCAATTTCTGATGTTGTTACACATAGGTAGAACAATGAGGCGAATGGGGATGGATGAAGGGTCCCTGGCGGGCGGCAGTAGGCTACAAATTAGTGTGTCAGTGTGTGTGTGTGTGCGCGCGCCCTCAGACACACCTGTTAGCAGAATGGGTCGGCCTGTCCCGCAGGAGGGGGTGGGGGTGGGGGGCTGTCAGTCATCACCTCATCTCCACAGAGAGAGAGAGAGAGAGAGAGAGAGAGAGAGAGAGAGAGGATTGTCCTACAAAATAAGACGGCTTTCTCTCTCCCCACCTGCCTGTCCGATCATATATAATTACTGTGTAGATGATTTCCAGCGTTTATTCGGTCCAGATGTGGCAGCTGAGCTGGTCAATTTATTCGTAAGAATAAACAGCGGCCAATTGATGAATAAGGATAAGAAGAGTGATGATAATTTGGGGGGGAATATCAAGCCGACGCCCGGGCCGGGTCAGTTGTTCTCTCCTCCTGTGCTGTGAAAGACGGGATATCCCCGTGTCTTCTCTTTTCCTCCCCCGTCCTCGCTCTGTTCCACCTGGGCTGGGCTGATGATGAGAGAGCATGAGACACCTGTTTGAATATATCCGACCGACCGCAACGCAACACGCTTCGCTCGCTGTCCCAGACGAACCGCCACTCTTTTCCCCCTTTTTCTTTCTTCACCACAAAAGCGCAACGTTCCGCTCCATCCCGGCTGTCAAACAGACGCACCGAATTTACGATTATACGACTGTAGCTACTCAACAGATACCGTGTGGTCCTGCCTGGCCACAATAGACTCCTCACGAGCTGTGTCTGTCGACGGGACACGAGCGAGCGCACCACCGCCGAGTACCACTACTGCTGCATGCGCCCTCAAATCAGGAAGTGCCAAAAAATGACCAAAACGCACAACGGCCAACTCTATCTCCCACTTTATCAAAGGACGTCCCATAGCCGGTGGTAACTGCATGGGAAATGGACCTGGATCACTGAAATGGTTTAGTTGTCCCGGCCGTAACCTTTTGAAGAGAATTGATTCTTAAATGAACTATATGTGATTAGGCTATGTCTAAAACACTGAAAATGTTATAATGATATAGCCAAACGAAACCAACAATCACATATTTTTCTTCTTTGATATAGACCTATATATATATAGCCTATATATATATATATATGTCATAGTATATTGGAGAAACAGCACATTCGAGACGCGGAGCACTCGAGATGCGGCACGGGGCGGAGCAAGCGGTCGCCACAACAACGTACTCCAGGCGGTGCGCCGCTCTATTGTCCACGACACTGCGAGCGGCTACCGAAGCCCCCCTGTATCCACGAAGCCCAAACGAGTTACGAGGCCCCCCTGGGTCCACGAAGCCCCAAGCGGCGCGAAGGCCAGCGGACCTTGGTCCTGCTCTTCGCCCCCGAGCGCCGCAGGCGCGAGTGGCCGCGAAGAGCGGGCCAGGGCCGCGCGGCCGGCGGAGCGCCGCGCGAGTTACGAAGCCGTGGTGAATGCAATCGTTATATTTATGCCCAGGCCGTAAGGCCTGGGCAAGCGCACGTTAAACGCCCTGTCCAAGTGACTACAATGGAGCTAATGGCTAGGCTAGGCTAGGCTAGGCTAGGCTAGGCTAGGCTAGGCTAGGCTAGGCTAGTAAATAAAGAGTAAACACTTCCGGTCTGCGGCGAGTTCAAAGCGTGACGTAACTCTCTTATCCAGTGGCTGACGTCGCCATCTGGTGGTGATTAGTGTGTGGTGAACGTCAAAACGAGTGCTCCTTGACAACTTTTACTGGTTTCTTGAACATACTGTAACATATATATATATATAGGCTATATATATATATATATATATATATATATATGTCATAGTATATTAGAGAAACAGCACATTCGAGACGCGGAGCACTCGTGGTGCGGCACGGGGCGGAGCAAGCGGTCGCCAATACAACGTACTCCAGGCGGTGCGCCGCTCTATTGTCCACGACACTGCGAGCGGCTACCGAAGCCCCCCTGTATCCACGAAGCCCAAACGAGTTACGAGGCCCCCCTGGGTCCACGAAGCCCCAAGCGGCGCGAAGGCCAGCGGACCTTGGTCCTGCTCTTCGCCCCCGAGCGCCGCAGGCGCGAGTGGCCGCGAAGAGCGGCCGCGCGAGTTACGAAGCCGTGGTGAATGCAATCGTTATATTTATGCCCAGGCCGTAAGGCCTGGGCAAGCGCACGTTAAACGCCCTGTCCAAGTGACTACAATGGAGCTAATGGCTAGGCTAGGCTAGGCTAGGCTAGGCTAGGCTAGGCTAGGCTAGGCTAGGCTAGTAAATAAAGAGTAAACACTTCCGGTCTGCGGCGAGTTCAAAGCGTGACGTAACTCTCTTATCCAGTGGCTGACGTCGCCATCTGGTGGTGATTAGTGTGTGGTGAACGTCAAAACGAGTGCTCCTTGACAACTTTTACTGGTTTCTTGAACATACTGTAACATATATATATATATATATATATGATATGATACAGTATATATATATATATCAAATCAAATCAATCTTCATTTATATAACACATTTACAACAGCAAAGCTGACCAAAGTGCTGAACATATAGTTAAACACATCACAAAAACAAAGCAAAAAAAGAAAGACATCAACAAATGAAATACATTATGACAGAGCAAGATTTTAAAAAAATGACTACACACACACACACACACACACACACACACACACACACACACACACACACACACAGTTTATCATAGCCTATTGTGTTGTTTTTGTTAGATGTTTGTTTTTCAATTTAACAGCTTTTTAATTGAACAGAATGCACTTTCTGTATATTTCTAATCACTGAAGTGATAAATATGTTCTATACTGCAATTCTGTATTTTATAGAACAGTGCTAGAGCCTATAGGCCTACCTAAACTAAAGCAAGCCAGCATCTACCAAGCAGTACGTTTTTCAGGATATAGCTACTAGGCCTAACTGTTGATGATTTAACTGTCATTTTCCTTTGTGGTCCCATGCATCTGACAGTCAGATATTATCATGAGATCACTGAAGCAAGCAGATGCACACACAAACAGGCCCTGTCTATGCTGTTACCCAATGCAAAAACAGACCCACACCATCAGAATAAGGAAGCTCATTCCTAACCAGGCCACAGGCTGACAGAGAACACTCCCCCCAGACAGCGTCCCATGACTGCCTTAAAGGGACATTTCACCAAAACAAACAAAAATAAAGCAATCATAAAAGCACAGGTGATTTATTTAGTATCAACCCCAACCTTAACTATTTATTCCATTCACCAAACTGTCCCAGAGACTATAGCCTACTGGGAAAATAAATTGAAATGATCAATTGAAATCATTAGATAACTTAAATAAACAAACCTTTTTGAAGAAACATTGTTCTTGGGAGCCATTGCTTACTGTGTGTGTGTGTGTGTGTGTGTGTGTGTGTGTGTGTGTGTGTGTGTGTGTGTGTGTGTGTGTGTGTGTGTGTGTGTGTGTGTGTGTGTGTGTGTGTGCGTGCGTGCGTGCGTGCGTGCGTGCGTGCGTGCGTGCGTGCGTGTGTGCGTGCGTGACAGTTTGGTCAGACATATACAACAACAACAACCTAACTCAGCCTGGGATTTAATAGCTTAAATAGCTTTATTTACTCTGGTGATTTTATAATATTTCACAATTTAACTGCAATCTAGGTTGTTGGTAATTTGAATATTAATTATGGAATATAGGACACATGCTATATACAATGCTCATCATTATATACTGCAAAATACACAAATAAGACAAAGCTTGAATTTTATGGTATGGCAGCAGTGCATATGTATGGTAGTCAACATGCATGTCATGCGCCGTTCATCATCTGGCAACAGTGGCAAGCAACACTGCTCTATGGTATTGGTAATAGCTTTTCTCCATGATATATTGACCACTTCTCATCTAAATGTCTTGGTCTTGTTGTGGTAGCCAATAATATAGACATATAATATTCCATTATGGACAAATCACAAACCACATAGAGTATAATGTTGAATTAGTGGTGTTTTTATTACCTGGCATTGCACTGTCAATCATGTGATTTCCCTCAACTGGAACAAAGGCTACGCTACAATACAAAATAAGGGAAGTTAAAGAATACACACAATGACACATGCATGCACACACATAGCCTGGCGCTGCCAGCCTCTTTCACTGTTGCGGGCTGGAACCCAGGCTAGCACACACACACACGCACGCACGCACGCACGCACGCACGCACGCACGCACGCACGCACGCACGCACGCACGCACACACACACACACACACACACACACACACACACACACACACACACACACACACACACTTATTATACAAACAAATGCACACACTGTCTCATCCACCTGTTTATTCAGTTCATATTAGGCTGTCTTCTAACAGTTTTAAGTACTGTGTGCGTGCATGCATTTGCGTGCATGCAAGCCTGTACAGTGTACAGTATTGTCTTGAGTAACCTTGAGTATGCAGACAGACAAACCGGGGGAGTAGTCTGTCTGTGTGATAGTTTATCTTGGGAACACAGATCCTGTCTAGGACAGCATCTCTCAGGAGCAGGGCCCAAAACACTCGCCTTAGACTAAGACAGACATTAATTTGTTGATCACATACCCATAATCCAACTGGATTTCCTCAAGACAGTGGGGAGGGAGTTGGCAGAAAACACTGCAGGTACTGTAGTCTTCCTGCCTGCTTTGCCACTATGTTGCCACTCTGTGACGAGTTGAAAATAGCTGTTTTGCGCTTTGAGTTTTGGTTCCTTACACCCAGATAATGTGCAGTGTCAGCCATAAATTAGACCATTCATCTGTATTTGGCAGCTGAGTTTCATCCATGTTTTACATGGGGAGCTTCCTACAATAGCGAGGTTACTTGCAGTGTCAGTTCAGCAGTGGCTCTTTAGCTTGCGTTGACTGATCAGGTGTCGTATTATGGCTAAGATATGGCAGCTAATCATTTAGCGCAAACATATCAAATAAAGAATACAGTATCTACGTCTATCTATATACCATATTTTATAAACAGTATTGTAAAGGCTGGCCCAATAAGTGGCTGGAAGTGGAAATCAGCTCAGTCACTGGTAGAGTGCAAACAAAAGTGACACACCAAAGGTTTACAAAATGGCGGAAAGTTTCAGCAGCAAAAGGTGGTGGTGCATGTGCCACCATGTCCTAATTAAGCAATATTACAAGAGAGGCTGTGCTTTATCATGATTATCAGCACGGCAGCCTTGCTGCAGGAACGAGCCAACAGGTGAGTTCTGTAGGCAGGGCTGAAGTATACGGCCATGGACACACATTAAGGTCACCTGCCCTCTCCCTGTCCTTGGGGGATGAGGGGGGAGAGTGGAATCCAATTCATTCCCTATATGGAAGTCACATGGTTTCATGCCTCAAGCGAGCCTCTTGGCTTAAATCAAGCTTGATTTAAGGAGAGGGCAGGTGATTCTAATGTGAGAACGAAGCCTACAAGTATATACAGTATAGACCTACATATACTACAAGTATATACAGTATATTACATGTATAAATCCAAATACCAAAGTGTCCCAAAAAAGTCTAAATTCACTGAAAAGTTAAATCTTCAAACCCTCCATTCACTGTTTTACTGACAGCTTTACAATTACAGTAAAGTAGAAGGAAGTGTACTCTAAAGAAAACTTAAACGCTGTGGGCCCTGGGGGAATGAAGCAACTTGGAATCCTCATGCATAAGGAAGCATGAGGTCAGTCCGTTGTCTCCTCAGGTTGTCAGAGGGAGTGTAGCGCCCAGGATCACATTAGATATTTGAGACTGGATGAAAAATGGGTTCCAAAATCGTGGTATAAAAATAATAATAATAATTCTTTTTAAAAAGTTTGATATATATATTTTTTTCCATTAACTCAAATGCATTCCATCGAAATTCGGGCTGCATTTTGGCTCCCACGGTGCGATGAATCTGCTGGATGGAATTGCATGATAGCGAAAATAATGTTAGTGTCCTTACCTTCTTTTTAATGTACCTCATATTAACTTTTAAATTTAACAAATACTTTCGATATTTTCCAAAAGATTTCAAAAATAGACACTTTGCTATTTCACTTCATGCTGTGCTGGGAGCTTGTAGATCTAATTTTGCTGATGGGGGCCGCCCCTAAAAAAAAGAAGAGAACTCAATTGAAGGGAGAACAAAATACAATACACAGATTCAAATATTTTCAATTACTAAATATACTGGATAATGTACATACATGTTGTGCATATGTGTGCTCGCATACGCATGCATGCCTGCACCTGCACATGCATGTGTAATTGTAAATGTGAATTATTTTTGTGAGAACTACTGGTACTCTGTGTATGTATTTTGTTTTGGTTCATTCTACTGTGAAGATGTATGTACAGGTGGTGCTTTTGTGTGGGACTGTGAAAGTATTATTTTGGTGTTTTAGTGCAGAAGACTGCCTCTAATTGTGATTAAATATATTCGGTACACACAGCTCCTGTGGACTGTACTCTCTTTAGGCTAAATGTGTGTGTATTGCATGTGCATATGAGGTTAAGTTACAGTATACTGTATGTGGACCGTTATGCTTACAGCGTCTCCAAGGAGACCACATGGTGTTCATACACTCACGCACACACACACACACACACACACACACACACACACACACACACACACACACACACACACACACACACACACACACACACACACACACAAGCTAAAAACATCACAACCCCTCATGGTCCCCTGAGCCGCACCGCACAGTAGACAAAGGAAACAGAATCCAGAACAAAGACAGTGAATGAAAATCAAAAAATCCCGTACAAATTATTTGCTAATATTAAATCACATAAAATGTACAATTCAAGATTCTTCATATAACAAACTATATACTACAACAAAACTGAGTGCCATGCGTCAAGAAATGTACTTTTTGTGCCGGCTGAAGTGGGGGGTTGCATTTCCCTTAGGGATAGGGTGAGGAAACTCAGTTGTCTGTGAGGGACTCTGAGAAGAACCGCTGCTACTTTGCATAGAAAGGGGCCAGTTGAGGTGGCTTGAGCATCCAGGATACCTCCTGGTTGCCTCCCCTGGGAAGTTAACTGGCACGCCCAGCTGGGAAGAGGCCATGGGGCAGACTAAGTACCAGGTGGTAGGATTATACAGTATCTCCAAGTTGGCCTGGGAATGCCTCAGGTCTCCCAATCAGAGCTGTGATGTGTCCAGGGAAAGAGAAGTCTGTGGTCCCCTGCTGGAACAACTACCTACCTCCATGACCTGACTTCATATAAGTGGATGAAGATGGATGGATGGATGCAACTCAGAACGCAGATCTCCACCCGACCGGCTTGCTGACCCAGGCCTATCCCGTGTCAGCTGTCGGGTGCAGCCGTCAGGACACAAGAGCTGCGGGGCCGGGGGAAATATAGGTTGCATGACAGACAGTGCAACAGCGCACGTTGAAAATAATTTGAAGCTCTTCCTTGGGCTACTGGAGGTGTGATGTGCGTACACAGACAGACAGACTGACAGACAGATAGAAGAAATAATCGCAGCCTCCTGTCATTTCTGGCCTGCACAAGATAAAAAGTGTCCTTTTGACTCATGTTATGGATTTGTTGTAAACTTATTATTTTCTTGGAGTAAAAAAAAATATGTTCTATTATTTCATCAAGCTTGGAACACAATCTAATACCCATTCGTCTCGTCTTTGTCTACTTTCAATGTTGTTGATTGTTAACAAAGGAAATGATGTCATCTTGCATGTATCATTCTAAAAAAAAAAATATATATATATATATATATATATATATATACACACACACACACACACACACACACACACACACGCTGTCACACACATACACATACACATACACATACACATACACATTCATATATACATTAAGCTTTCCCCCAACACTGTCCAACACAGAAGGCAGAGATGTCCAGCTTGTATGTCACACTTGACGACTCGTGTCACACAATGAAAATTAAAGCAGAACAGTAAAATATGGACAACATGTAACCCTCGTTGATCCTGAATTTATTTTCAGGATATCTACCAATAATGAGGGGCTATAGATCTTTTATTTGGCATTTGGGAAAGTCTTGATAGTGGTTTGAACCCACACTATGTAGCCTAGCTGTAGCTGCAGAAGATGTTTGTCTCTTTTAGTTTGTTTAGTTTTTATTCCCATTTGTCTTGCCTTGTATGTCTTTCATACTGTCATAACATAAAATATATGTATATTAAAAAATAAATCATACCTTAACTGCATGCTTCTCAAAGCTATAGGAGGCTGTCAAACAGTGACCCTTCCTGTAGTGGTCTCTCAATATAATGCTCATATACAGAAGGATCCAGTCTGGGTCTGATCATTTTCTCAGTTATGATAGTTAACCTCTTGATAAAGCATTTAATTTTTGAGACAATACAACATCACCATAAATACTTATGATAAATAGTATGAAATTATTAGCAATGATACTAATTAGTGTAGCAGTTTCCAATGAGCCAACACGCACAAGCAGCATTCTGACTCTGTTTGACCTGAATGGATTATAACCTTAATTAGTATCATTGCTAACTCCTGAAGGAACATTGCATAACTATTTGTCATATGGCCGCCATGAAAATGACCTTATGGGCATTGTAGAAAACCATTTAATTCAAAAGTTATTGTCTTCAATAAAGACATTCATTTGTTTTTCTCAACTGCGCCTTTGAACAACAATTTCAAATTAATTTCACACAGCTGTTGTTGACTGACCTTTCTCTCTCAAAATAGGCTCTGAATACATTTTCACCAACTGCTATGGTTACCACACGACAGGTGTAATGGCAGCCCACCATACTTAAATTGGAACGCAATCTAATTATTAATTTACCAAATGTCTGTCTGACCGTCTGTCTGCATGCTGACATCACTGATACTAAACATTGTTGCCACCATGGTAACAGCCACATGCTGAAACAATGCCCATATTTGGAGATGAGTAACAGCCGCAAGCATGCTGAAACAATGCCCAAATTTGGAGATGAGCATGCTAACATCACTGATACTAAACAGTGTCGCCACCATGGCAACAGCCGCATGCCCACATTTGGAGATGAGAATGCTGACATCAGACGTATACTCTGACGGCATAGTACTGACATCACAGACTAGCCTGGACACGGAACACCATGTATGGGCATAAAGATCGAGGGATCTGCCCAACGGGCACTCCAACATGAAACACCATATATGGGCTTAAAGGACCTACACCATGAATTTTCACTTTTTCTATTTTAAAACCTTTTTTTGGGGTCCCACTGGCACCTTCTATCCTCACAAAGTCCTATTTCTGACCGTTGTGTCTTTCTCTGGTTTTGGGCAGACAGAGATGAAAAGCTTTCCACAGGTTCTCAGAACAGTGCTGTTCTGAGAGTTGACGAGAGTGACGTCACTCTCGGATTCCCGTTTTTTTTTCAGAGTCAAAAAAAAAAAAAAAAATTCAAAAAAAGATTTTTTTCAAAAATTTTTTTTTTTTCAAAAATCTTTTTTTTCAAAACTTCAAAAAAAAAAATTTTTTAATTTTTTTTTCAAAAAACTTTTTTTTTTCAAAAAACTTTTTTTTTTCAAAAAACTTTTTTTTTCAAAAAACTTTTTTTTCAAAAACTTTTTTTTTCAAAAACTTTTTTTTTTCAAAAAACTTTTTTTTTTTTCAAAAAACTTTTTCTTTTTCAAAAAACTTCTTTTTTTTCTGGACCCCCAAAATGATATGTATTTGGCCACGGACCCCATCTCAAAATATTTAGTTCCAGGGACCCCCCAGAAGCAAAGTTTGAGTTACAAATAATTATTCGCTTAAAAAAATATATATATTCAATGATTTGCACACATTTTCAAGATTTTTCAAAAATAACAGATCTACAAGCTCGCAGCGCAGCACTCGGTGAGCTTGTATATCTGCTATTTTTCAATAGTTAAAGTATAACATAATTAACTTTTAAGGCCCCTTTTAATTAAACCTTTTTTTTTTCAAAAACTTTTTTTTTTTCAAAAAACTTTTTTTTTTTCAAAAAACTTTTTCTTTTTCAAAAAACGTCTTTTTTTTCTGGAAAAACCCCACTAGATGCGCCCCTGAGCAAACAGAGGCCGTTTTGGTATTGCAGCTGGAGAGCCTCATAGTAGAGCTAGAACAAACAACAAGAATGGTCAGAGTGTTTTTTGAGGGTTAAAACCTGTCTAAGACTCAATTTTGAGCATATATTTATACAAAAAATATAGTTTTAAAAGCATGGTGTAGGCCCTTTAAAGATCTGCCCAACGGCCACTCCAACATTGCTTTTGAGACTCCTACATTCAATCCCTCATATACTGTGCACACCCCCGGGCACAAGGACGTCATAGTACTGACGTCACATACTGGCCTGGACACGGAACACCATACATGGGCATAGGAGGACACAGAACACCATATATGGGCACAAACGGGTGAAACAGTGTCCACATTTCTGACATC
>NW_027664771.1:0-22500 GCF_963921795.1 Nannobrachium achirus | reverse complement strand
TTACAAAGACACACCAAGCCCAGGGCTCCAAATCAGTTTTCTTTTTTTTTAATTTAGCCAATTCTTTTACCCTTTCATTTCCCTCCCAGTTATTATGCCAATTAATTCTCCACAAACATTTCTGTTTAGCCACTGCTGTTTTGCTCCACTGGCTCACCTGCCAGTGAGGATCCCCCACCGGGAGGACATAATCCTACCTACCCCTCTGTTCAACACACCCCACTGACAGGCGCTGGCCCAGCCTGTAGGAGCCACTAGCGCAGCTACAAAGATCACCCTACCCTGGAGAGACACAGTGTTATTTTATCCATAAATAACACTGTGGAGTTAACCCTTACAGATCCCTTTGGTTACATTTGCACAATCTCTGGAGTTCTACATGGATAAATTAACCCAGAGGTTTTTACTATGTAGCAGCCACAGAGACTGTGGCTGATGGATAGAAACAAGTCATTCAATTTTCAATTTAGGAATTTAGCAGACGCTATCATGGTAAACACAGGTCAAATGCATGGAGACAGTAGTGCCTCAGTAAATTAGGATCATATAGGTAAACCAAGAACATGCATCATCGGTCTAAACATTACAATATCAACAAATAAATATTATAGTATGTACATTGAAACTACAAACTATTAGTATGAAAAATCAACAAATTAACCTGGAATCTGTCTAAATATCTATCTAATTATCTAATTAAACATTTAACCTTTTATACAGTCCATACATATTGAATCCAATAGGATTCTGAAGTCTCACAAGACAATCAACCATAACATTGCCATGGAGTAGCCTAACTTCTGCATGTTAGTTAATCGGTGTGTTTATAAACAGCAGAGAAGTACAGAAAAAATGGGATTTAGGAGCGATGCTATGGCCCGAGGCTGCCGCTGATGACTGTATAAGGTTGCCGTGGCTTTTTGCAGTAGTGGCTCGGAGCCTCTCCTCCGACCAGGGACGGATTAACCCCCGCGAGGGCCCCTGGCCGATCATTTTTTAGTAATTTTAGTAAATTGTCAATGACCACGCGGCCCAGTTACCCCAAGGGCCCCGGAGAGCCAAGGGCCCCTGGCAACAGCCCCACCAGCCCAAAGGTTAATCCAGCCCTGCTTCCGACCAAGGGGGACTTCCCCTTTAGGCTAGTGGATAAGATGTTGGCTTTCCACATGGGAGACCTGAGGTTCAAATCCTGGGCGTTACACATAATTCACTTATCCATTCATTCCAAAGTTTCTGGGGAAACAAGCCAACAAGATGTGGTGATGATGGGCACTAGAGAGGTAAAAGAGAGGTCAATATGAGCTTGAGAGAGATAAACAAAGTGTGAGAAAGGTAGTAGTGAATGAGAAGACGAGAGAGGAGGAGGAAAGGGAGGCACATCATGGGTCAATTAAGGAGAAACTGGAATGACAGAGAGGGAGAGAGAGAAGTGGGAGAAAACAGAAACATTGGGAGAAGCTTGAGAAGGAGAGATACTGTGCAAGATGTTGAGTCTTTGTACCATTGTAGAGTAGACTGATGCATGTCTGTATGCAGTGCACTGTCCTATTATGAGGTCCAGATTTTCATCTGATGGAGGACTCAAGGAATCAATGCAATTCCAATGTTTTAATAAAGGTTGATTACTTGCTTGCTTGATTAATGGATAGATTGAATGTTCTATTGATTGATTGACCATAAAATAGATGTCAGGAATAAGAAAACAACATAGAGGACAAGAAACAGAGAATTGAGGAGGTTAAGGAACACATTTAAAGAGTATGGATGAATGGAGTGAGAGAGAGACAGGAATGGAGGGATTGTGGAGTGGAGGGGTGAACTGTGTGTTCTGACAGCTGTCCCTTGTAGCACTGTGTGAAGGCCATTTACTGGGCTGGTCTCCCTCTCTTCCTCTCTCCCTCTCGCACGCACGCACGCACGCACGCACGCACAAACACATGGCTCCCTGGTACCCACAAGCAAAAATGTAACATGCAACACATAGCATACCGCCCGGTATATCTCTCTGTCTGTCTACATTATTTTCCATCTACAGTATCCACCCATTTCCCTCTCTCTTTGCTCTATCCATGCATCTCTCTCCTGCGTACTATATAAATCAATTCTCTGCTTGAGGACAAACTCAACAGAAACATCCTTGTCCTGGGAGGCCATGCGAAGCAGGACTATGTTCTACTACTAATGTTCCAGTGCACACTGCAGATGTGGAAGTAAATATCTCACATGCTGCATAGACGCTTCACTGTGCCTGAGCCTCCCAAGGCCCTCTCAGGACCCAGAACACTGCATGCTGGATGTTGCACCGAGGTTACAGAGTCACTGGAAATGTTTTGAATGGTTTATCTCTATTGTGCAGCACAGCACAGCAAAGTAGAGTAGTGTAGTGCATTGCATAACAGCAGAGTGCACTATACTAAAATACACAGCAATACAGTACAATACAGTACAGTGCATGCAGTATAGTATATTGCAGTAGTACATTGTAGTGCAGTAAAGATTTCAGAGGACAGATTTCATGTATGTGGAAATGTACAATGATTAAAAAAACATTTTGAACCAAATTATCATTATTTGTATTATTACAGTACATTGCCGTAAAGCAGTGGTTCTCAACGGTAGGTTCCGTACGGAACCATTGTTTACTTAGATATGGAAGGATGACCTCCCACTTGGGTAATGACGCCCCCTGGCGATCATTCAGAGAAACTACTTCAGCTCCCGTACTAACGTAGGTAGGAAGGGCCTGTCACTCAAACCGGAGTGACCCGCCTCCAGGCTATAAAAGCCCCCGGAGGCGGAAGTAACATCCTCTTAATACCACTCTCTGCCACATTCAGTGAAACAGAGGGGCATTACGTGGGAGGTCATCCTTCCATATCTAAGTAAACAATGGTTCCGTACGGAACCTACCGTTTACTGTCAATATTCCAGGATGACCTCCCACTTGGGATTCTTAAACTCCCCTCTAAGCCACAACCTACTCTCATACCCCCACACACCCCTCATACGGGTGAGCACAGCCCAAACGGGCGTGACCCATCACCCAGAAGGTCCCAGGCCCACCGGACCTGGGTGTGAAGGCATGAGAAAATAAGGAGAGACCCTGACAGACCGAAGTCCGCCTCATTCAACTAAATGAAAAGGACAAGTCCGCCTTATAAGTAAGACACACTATATAAGGAAAACACAGGGTCCCCCCCAAAATACCCCAGGTGGCTACATGCCCACCTGTGGGAGGGGAAGATCCGACTCCTCTATGACGTAGAGGAGGCAACTGCACCCAGAACCGAATGCGCTAGCGAAGAGGATTCGATATCCAGGTGATAGTAGGCTGCAAAGGTAGAAGGCGAAGACCAATTCGCCGAAACACAAATCTCCTGAACGGAGACTCCCTTTGCCAGTGCCCACGAAGTAGCCACACCTCTAGTGCTATGGGCTTTAAGTGCCGCCGGCACTTCCACACCCGCACTAGAGTAAGCCAGCCTAATAGCATCCACAATCCACCTCGAAAGAGTGGGTCTAGACACCGGCTTTCTGACAAGAACATTGCCCATTTCTACAAAGAGCTGAGAAGAAGCTCTAGAACCAGCAGTCCTGTCACAGTAGGCCTTCAATGCCCTGACAGGACAAAGGCAATTCAGCCGCTCATCCTCCGCCGAGACAAACGGAGGAGGATGAAAAGCCAGAAGAACAACAGGCTCCTTAAGAACCACCATGTTCTTAGGAACAAACTTAAGATGAGGCTTGAGCAACACCTTGAGATCCTTGTTCATAAACTGCATGCACTCCGCAGACACCGAGAGAGCTTGCAGGTCACCAACTCTTTTAGCCGTGGCCAAAGCCAGCAAAAGAGCCGTCTTGAAACTCAAAAGTTTCAAAGGCATCCCTACAAGCGGCTCAAAGGGAGCCCGACATAGGCCCCCTAGAACCACCTGCAGATCCCAAACTGGGAACAAAGACCTAGTCACCGGCCTCAAACGTTCAACTCCTTGCATGAACTTGATGACCTCCGGGACTTTAGAAGGTGCCTTGCCCGCCACCCCCAGGTGACAGGCATTAATAGCCGCCAAATACCCCCTAAGGGTAGAAAATGCTAGACCACTTCTCAAGCGGTTCTGCATAAATTCCAGAATTTCCTGGGCTGACGCCACATGAGCCACCACAGGTGGAACACGCGACTCGCACCAGTCCTCAAAGGCATTCCACCTTCCATCATAAGACGCCCTCGTAGAGGGCGCCTTAGCACTCTGAATGGTATCAACCACTTCAGAAGAAAAACCGGCTGCCAGCAGGTTTAACCTTTCACGTGCCAAACCCACAGGTCTAGGACCTGCAGGCCTTGGTGGAAGATCTCCCCCCTGGCCTGACTCAACAGGTCCCTGCACTGAGGCAGCTGCCAACCCGGTTCGCAAAGGAGAGGGGCGATCGCCGATCTCCACGTGCCCTTGTAGGGAGCCACCAGGAGCATCTCCAGACCGAACCTCCTGACTCTCTCCAGAGTGGGTCGGATTAAGTCGAAGGGGGGAAACGCGTACAGTAGACCTCTCGGCCACGTGTGCGCTAAGGCGTCCAACCCCAAGGGAGGACTGCCCTTCACCGCGAAGAACAACGGACACTTCGTATTCTCCGCTGACGCAAACAGGTCCACCACTGGCTGACCAAACTTGCGAAAAATCTGGCTCACCACCCTGGGGTGGAGAGACCAATCCTCGTAGCGAGGACCTCCCCTGGACAGGAGATCTGCTCCGCTGTTGAGGAGACCTGGGACGTGTGAGGCCCTGATCGACTTGAGGCGCGACAAGCACCAAACCGTCAATTCTCGAGCCAGACGGTCCAGTGGCAACGACGACAGGCCCCCCTGTTTGTTGACATAAAACATGGCCGTCGTATTGTCTGTCCTGACCAGGACGTGACAATGCAAAATCCAAGGCTCGAAATGCTTGAGCGCCAGGAGTATAGCCATCAACTCCAAATAGTTGATGTGACGACCCCTCATCTCCAGAGGCCAAAGCCCCTGCGCTGTGCGCCCCTCGAAAGTGGCTCCCCATCCACTGAGACTGGCGTCTGTCGTGATCGACTTGTGGGAAACCACCTCGCCAATCGAGACTCCGCTGGTGAGGAACCCCTCCACCAGCCACGGAGACAGGGCGATCGCGCAGGAAGGGGAAACCGTAACCTTCTTGTACTTCAAGGAGGGCGGGATCCCGAGGGATAACATCCATCTTTGAAAAGGTCTCATATGAAACCTGCCCAAACGCAACAGATGTACTGCGGAAGCCATCATTCCCGTCAGTACCATGCAACTCCTGTAAGTGACCTCCTGGCCCACTTGAAAGGAGTCGAGACATTCCCGAAACCTGTCCACCCTCTCCTCTGAGAGACGGGCCGACATGTCGGATGAGTCCAGAAGGACCCCAATGAATGTAAGACGACTTGCTGGAGTCAGCATGCTCTTGCCGTGGTTGACTATGAAACCTAAGGCCTTCAGGTGAGCCAAAACCACTTGTGTGTGACGCGCCACTTCGTGGGCGGAGCTCGCTGAAATCATCCAATCGTCGATGTACGTCGCCAACCTGACGCCCTGCCGTCTCAGCGGGGCGATGGCTGCTTCGGTCACTTTCACGAAAACCCTCGGGCTCAGTGACAGACCGAAAGGGAGTACTGTATACTCGTACAGGCGACCCTCGAAGGCGAACCGAAGGAATTTCCTGTGTGGGGGATAAATCTGGACGTGCTGATAAGCATCCTTCAGATCCACTGAACAGTGGAAATCCCCTTGCCTGACCGACCGTAACATGGTGGGTACTGTTAGCATCCTGAAAACGTACTTCTTCAGGTACACGTTTAGTGCCTTTAGGTCCAGGATGGGACGTAGCCCCCCCCCCTTTTTGGGCACCAGGAAATAACGGCTCCAAAATCCCATGCGGGATTGGGTCCTGTCCAGCTCCACTATAGCACCCTTGCTTAGCAATGAGCTGATCTCTTCTCTCAAAAGACTTGCTTTTAAACCACGTGCTCTGGTATGAATAACCCTGCTCGAAAGCGGGGGTATGTCTGCGAACTGTAACCTGTAACCCCTGGTTATCGTTCGAAATACCCAATGGCTCGGGTTGCATAACTTCCTCTGGCGCGCACAGCGTGCTAGCGTGTTTTGAGCGAGAGAAACCCCACCACTGTGCTTCCGTGACGGCGGAGCTTTTTGGCGGCCGGACCGGAAGTGGGGAACCTGCGTATCCGTATCCGGAACGACCGGATGCGGAGCGCAAGGGTTCAATAGGCCGCATGGCGGAAACACCTTCTGGTTGTACCGCTTGACTAGCGGAGCTATTTTGCGGCGGGACCGGAAGTGGGGAACCTGCGTATCCGTATCCGGAACACCCGGATGCGGAGCGCAGGGGTTCAATAGGCCGCAAGGTGGGAACACCTTCCGATTGTACCGCTTGACTAGCGGAGCTCTTTTGCGGCCGGACCGGAAGCGGGGAGCTAGCGAATCCGTATCCGGTGAAACCGGAAGCGTTCGGTTTTGGCTCGATAGAGCGACAGGAAGAGCAAAGCGATTCGACTGATAAACAGACTCGCCCACAACTAAAGCATTCTCCCCTGACAGGAGAGGAACTTTTACGTTTAATACCTGCTCTAAGGCCTTTATGCTTGTCCCTTGACCCGGGCTCATAGTAGGCCGACAGAATTTCTGACTCAAGGTTAAATTCATAGCATCGCTCACGCGAGGGAAAATCCACTCGCGCGCATGAGGAACCATATAATTGTTTGACGTTAACATTACTGGTTGTTGATAAAACCTCTGACTGATTAAAGAGTCCTGACGGGACTCCATCATTCTTACAGGAGGCATGCATAAAGGATTCATATTGTCGACGCGAGGGATATCCCACTCGCGCGCTTGAGGAACCACATAATTGTTTGACATTAACATTACTGGTTTCTGATAAAACCTGTGATTGATTATCGAGTCCTGACAGGACTTCATCATTACTACAGGAGGCATGCACGATGGGGTCGTCTGTGCTAGTGCGAGAGAGTTGGACAGAGACAGACTTTGTTCTTTCAACATGTTTATTGCCGACACAGGAGGCATCAAAATTAACATTTTCATTTCCCCGACACGGGGTACCGAAAAACGCCCTCGTTTGGGGGGAGGGGGACCGAGAGACACCTCGGACCCCCGCCCCAGCACAATTCCCCTCTTCAGAGTGTCATTTGCGCTGTCCCCTACCGCGGCCACCGCGGTATGAAGACTGCTGCCTGCCATCCTTGGACGGGCGGCGCGGCTGAGCGCGCTCGGGAACCACAGCCTTGGTGCGGGGCCTGTCAGGCGCCCTGGCTGCAGAGGCTCCCCTGGAGGAAGACGAGTGCTTCTTAAAAGAAGCAGAGCGGCCCCTTTCCTTGGCGCGGGAGGAGCGGGACGTCCTCCTAGCTTGCTGCGGTTCATCCTGTGGCACTGTGGTGGACTCGACGATGTCCTTAGCCGCCTTGAAGAAGGTAACTCTACCCTGCAGCAGCTCCAAGCCCCCACCCATGAGGGTGGTGGGACTGTTCTCCATGTTTATGAGAGACTTGTACATCTCCCCGCGAGGACCTAGAGGCTTCTCGCCCACGTCCCTCTTAGGCTCGAGGTCGACATAGTCGAGCCAGCGGGCTCTCTCAGACTGGAGGTTGTAGTCCATGGACCTGCCCATCCACTTAACCGCATGCCAATTGACCTTCAGCATGATGTCAAATAGAGTGTTCAGTTCAGCTGTGTGCTCCCCCGTGGGCAGACCTTTGACCAGGTCCTTGGTGGAAGCGAGCAAGAGCTGGATCAGATTTAGGTCCTTAGCGGCCAGAGCAGCGGACCGGTAGGCGTTACGAGCCCTGTCCGACTGCAGCTTGTCCTCCAGGACAGTGAACCCCGGCGGGTTGGTGCCGACGGGGCCAACAAACGGCCCGTTTTTAGCCGTGCCTACATCTTTGTACTGGGGTCTGACGGAACTCAGAAAAGATTGTGCCAACAGGTGGTCCAGGTTAGGGCAGGTGGACATGCCTGCCTCCGCACCGCCCACCAAATCCAGCACAGAAAAAGGCAGCTTCCTGGGGTCTTTATGTGTCTTCCATGAGGAATGGAGGGCCTTGGTGAAACCTTTCACCAGCGGCAGCCTGGAGAGGACATACGGGGCGGGAACCGAAGGCTCCTGCCCGGGCATTTCATCATCATCCTCTGCCTCTTCAGAGGGGAGAGGAGGTGGCAACTCCTCTCCAACTCTGGCCAGAGCTCTCATGTAGACTGTGAGATGATCCAGCATTTCTGCTGCAGAATCGACGTCCTCTGCTCCCGCTTCACTCGCTTGACTGGCGGGTGGAGGGGCAGTGGTGCCTGAGGAGGCCTGGGAGCTCCCTGCGGCGTCCAGTTGACGTGCTGGAGCCGCAGGGGCATTACCTTTCACAGTGACCGTGAGTCGAGAACCCTCGTCCTCGACGGAGTCCTCCTCCTCCTCGGCCGTGTATCCAGAGTATTCAGAACCAGAACCCTCGCTCTGACCGGAGCTCAGGTCCGACTCTCGCCTGAAGGTCTGGACTGTTTTGGTGATGCTCACGTCGAGGGGGACGTCCCCGACGGTCACATCCAAGCGTTTCTTTTTGGGCACCGCGCCCGAAGGGGAAAAGGCTACCGGAGATTTCGTCTGGGTGTTAGCCTTCTTGGTCGCCTTCTTAGCGGCGACTTCACCAGACCCGCCAGCTCCAGTGACAGTGGAGCTAGCTGCGGTCGGTTGCGCGGCAGGCGGTGTCTCATGTAGCACGGCGCCATCTTGACTTGGAATGGCGCGCTGGTTGTCAAGCGGATCTCCGGAAGGCAGCGCCGCACCTTGACCAACGGTGCGGGCCGCCTGGGGAAGGAAAGACTGGGCTGTGGGGTTGAGAGCAGTGGACCCACCTGGTGGAGCGCAGGCCCCGAGGCCTGCCCTGGCTAGGAAGAACCGGTGTATCAGTACATCGTGGTCGTAGGCCACGCAGCAGTCACAGAAAGGTCCTGCTCTCCCCTGAGGACTCAGTGCAGAGAAGGCGTGTGCAACGCCCATGCAGCCGACACAGAGATGGTGAAGATCCTGTCCGTCGATGAGTCCTGGACAGCCTGGACATTGCCTCGGCAGGAAGGCCAGAGGATCCATGGCGAAGCACTGTAGATAGAGTTAACCAGAAGCAGACGAGCTAACAAGCTAACGGCTAAGGCTAGGCCACGCTTGATTCGGGCAGGGCCTGAACAAGCGGTGAGCAGTGTAGCTAACGTTAACAATAGCAGACGAGCTAACCAGCTAACGGCTAATGCTATGCCACGCTTGCTTCGGCGGAGGCCTGAACAAGCAGTAATAATCCTTTGTTATAAAAGGAAATAACCGTCGATTTAGGACGGAACAAGAATAAGTATTCTTAAGTACGGGTTAATTCAACACTCGCCAGTGGGCGACTCCTAATGCCACCGCTTTAGGCTAATGCGCGAAGAATAATAATACAAAGGCTGAGTTTCAACTTATCTGAATGTGATATCGCAGAGAGTGAAAAGAGGATGTTACTTCCGCCTCCGGGGGCTTTTATAGCCTGGAGGCGGGTCACTCCGGTTTGAGTGACAGGCCCTTCCTACCTACGTTAGTACGGGAGCTGAAGTAGTTTCTCTGAATGATCGCCAGGGGGCGTCATTACCCAAGTGGGAGGTCATCCTGGAATATTGACAGTAAACCTGTGGGTCGGCACATCCAGGGGGGTCCCCACATGATTTTGCGAGGGTCCCCAGATGACAGTGAAGTGACAATTTAAGGACTTTTAAGTTTTAATACCCTTTTAATACCCTAAAAATAAAATGTATACTCCATCAGAAACATACTATACTATAAAAACTGGTCAAACATTGGCCAAATTGTCAAATAATATAAGGAAGAGGAAAACATTTTCAAAATAACAGATCTACTGTAGATCGGCTGTTTTCATCTAATGTTTATCTGAAACAGAGTCAAACTATTAACCCTCGTAGGGTCTTCGGGTCACTTTGACCCGGTTTTCAATTTTCAACATCAAGAAAAAGTATGTTAAAATAGGATTTTTTCCATGAAACTTCTTCTGCTTGGCTTATTTACTGTACTAAACATGTGATATGAAAATGGTACATGTCATGCATTTGCAACACCCCCCTGTATCAACATATAACACCCAGGGTCTTCGGGTCACTTTGACCCGGCCATTGAAAGTGTATGCTAAATGGCTAATATTTAGACCATTTCTTTCTGAAAAAACATTGGACATATGGATTTTCAAGTACATGCTTCTGTCTGTGAACAGCTAATCTCAGTCACCGCTGGACCAGTCAGTGTGAAACTTTACATGTTTACACAGGAAGATATTCAACCCCAAATCGTCCTGTTATAGCGCCACCATGAGGCAGAATTGAGCAAAACAAGTTTTGGGGGATATTTACAATACCGATTTTCTCTGGTCATTTGATCAATGTCATGACCTACAGTATGTGTCACATTTTCTACTCGGATTGGCCACGATTCCAAAGATGCTTACGATTTTTACAGGAGTGGCACATTTTGCTACCAAATGGGAACTTCATCCCTATGCCACTTTACAAATTCCAAGTTCCACAGCATTCGACATAATTTGTAGCATTTATTTTATTTTATTTTGAGTAGCCAATTATAGTTTACCCTCTTTTTCTCCCCAATCCAGTCCTTATGCCAATTGATTCCTCCCCTATGTTGTCACTGCTGTTGTATCCTACCAAATCACCTGACAGTGAGGAGCCCCCACCGAGAGGACGTAGGGCCTTCATCCTACTCCTCCCTCCCAAAACCAGCTGCTGCCCAGCCTGGCTGTAAGAATACATGTAGTGACAATTATCAACCTCTCCGCCCAGCTTCCCTTCCCTCGAACAACAATTGTGTTTGCATAGATGCCCCACGATTGATTCAAATCCACAACCTCTGTGGTGGTGACAGGGACACTGTGCCACCCGAGCACCTGTAGCACGTTGTGCAAATCAGAATGGGACAAGAAATATTTGACATATAGTTCTTGATCAAATGACAATAGGGATGATATGTACCAATTGGTGTGAGGTTTGGACAAAGTCTATATGGTAATACCAACAAGATATTTTGCAAAGATCAGTCTCATGGTAGTGCTATAAAAGACAGATGGGAAAGATTTCTAATGGAGTTTCTTTCTAGGCCTCCTGGGCGTATGTGTGCCAAGTTTGATGCTGAAGTGGTGCCTGAGATTAGCTGTTGACACAACGGCCTGATGGTGGCGCTATAAGAGGCCAATGTGAAGAATTTGGGGAGGAGGTTCTTCCTAGGCCTCCCGGGAGTGTGTGTGTGTAGTTTCACACTAATTGGTCCAACTTGCCTGAGATTAGCTGTCCACAGACAGAGGAGTGAAAACATAATCCCTCACCTTTGGCCATCCCGGCCTGGCGGGGATAATAAAAAATATTGATTGAATTGTTAGTAAAGTAGTTAGTAATGACAATCAAATTGTGTTTAATATGATTTTGGGGGATTTCTAACTACTTTAGAATGGTTTAATATGAGCCGGGTCAAAGTGACCCGAAGGCCCTGGGTGTGACTAAAACACAAGGATCCTACGTAAAGCCTCAACACCTACATTCCAAGAGCTTGTCAGGGTGGGGGGGCCCCCAGTTCAAATATGATTACTTTGGGGGGTCCCCAGTTCAAATATGATTACTTTGGGGGGTCCCCAGTTCAAATATGATTACTTTGGGGGGTCCCCAGTTCAAATATGATTACTTTGGGGGGCCACAGCCTGAAAAGGTTGAGAAGCACAGCCGTAGAGCACAGTCCAGTGCAAAGGATGTGGTGTGACTTCACAGGGGTCAAAGTAGGCCATCTTGAACAATACAGATAGATATGCATAATGCATATGTACCGTAAACATGTGCACATGCGAACAACCATGAGAGCACACACACACACACACACACGCACGCACGCACGCACGCAAGCACACACACACACACACACACACACACACACACACACACACACACATGCACGCACGCACACAGATTTACACGCACACAGACCATATAGAAATATTTTTCCACTGAATAAAGCGAAGAAGAGACATGCAAATAGCCCTAGGCATGTAACGCATGCATGCACATGTGTGCGTGCGTGCGCACACACACACACACACACACACACACACACACACACACACACACACACACACACACACACACACACACACACACACACACACATCTGACAAAACACTAACATGCACAGTATGGACATAATGCAGACATACCTACCTGCACACACACAAAAATATACACATTTACAGGCATAATATGATCACAACACACAGTGACACACACACACACAGACACACCAACCACCCACCCAATGCATGCACGTGAACACACACGCACGCGAGCACACACACACACACACACACACACACACACACACACACACACACACACACACACACACACACAATTATAACACACACCTTGTGACATATGGATGCACACATGCACATACACGTACCCATTACACCCCCACATTGAAGCACATTTTAACATGCAAACTTAAAGGCATGCATATAGATACACCCAAGTGCATGCGGTGCGCCGTGCACACCCCCACACACAATGTTCAGCAGTAATAAGACAGTGCATGTAAAGTGTGTTTTGTCATTCTATGGAGACTGTTAAGCCTGATTCATACTTAGTTGAGAGCGTGGGTGTCTTGCACCGAAAAGAGCCGATCTACAACGTCACCAGTGCCTCGCAGCGCAACACGCTCTGAGCTTGTAGATCTTGATGTGCGACACAGCCCACGACCAAGTATAAAAACAGGCATTATCTTTCCATGGATGAAGCTAACTGCTGAAGCATGACCTCCAATGTCCCCAGCCTTCTGTTCACATATAGACTATACTTACTGTAACATACAACTCTGCACACATAGGCTACAGTAGCCTACACACATAGGCTAACAGCAGGGTTGCCAACGTCCCTTGAAATGAGAAATTGTCCTTTATTTGGAAACTAGATAAGGGACACACCAGGGACGTGCAGAGAATGTTAGACCTCCAAGCTCACAACGCGTCGCTCTGCAACGCGCTCTCCATTCCGACATGTCGCCACTCCGAAATTGACTTGGCGACTTCCATAGGGGTTAAGTTTAGGCACTTTAGGGTAAGGGTAGAGATAGGGTTAGTGTCGGAATGGAGACATGTCGGAAAGGAGACATGTCGGAGTGTGAGCTTGGAGGTCGGCTATTTTCGGTGCGTGATACCACACTGAATTAAGTAAAATCAATTTCTTTCACCATAATACAAACTGCATTCATTCATGGGGGCACTTTTTACAGAGGGATAAAATGTCTTTGGGTTTTGTCGCTCTGACATCACACTTTGACATCACTGTGATGTCAGGGAAACCACACTAACATATATGGAGGGGAGGCCACATCGGCCACATACCACACTAACAGAATCCATAGGCTATATGGCCAAGACAGCCCATATCTGTGTGGCTGTTTCTACAGACAGAGATTTCCACACATGGGCATAAAAGGGATTGTATGTATGATGTCAGATGTCATAGGACTTTCACATAACGAATAACCGAGTAAGCATGTTTGGGGTCTCACAGCATATCTCCATATAGGCCTACAGGCCTACATGGATCTCCATATATGGGTACCAGGGTTCTCCATTTATGGGTAACTGGTCCGATATACGTCACTGGTCAGATGGCCAAGACATGGCGCGACCTCGCCCTTTAGGGTGAGGTCGTTTATCGCCCTTAGGCGTCATACTGGTTTATTTTCAGGTAGTTGGCAACTCTAACACATACACACAGATGTAGTGTAGGACAGTAAACTGTAGGAAAGCTGACAGTGTAGGAGAGAAAAGGAAGAAAGCTGAGAAAGGAGACTGTGTACTTTACATATATGAGGGCAAGACAGAAAGATGAGAGGGAGACAGTGTAGGACAGACAAGACAGAAAGCTGAATGGGAGACATGATAAGACAGACCGTGAGGGAGACAGTAGGAGAGACAAGATGGAAAGCTGACAGTCACAACGGAAACTGGGACAGTGTAAAAGACACAAGAGAGAAAGCTGAGAGGGAGTAAGAGAAACAGAAGAGTTTGTTATAGAGTTTCTTATATAGACAGTACAGTGTGGGGACAGTAGGCCTACAACACAAGGTCCTGTTGGCATTCAAAACATGCAGAGATCGGCTATTGGTTATGAACATCTCAAACATGTATGTTCACTGTCCTTCACTGGCCATCAACAGAGACAGAAAAAAGGTAGGCCTATACAATAATTAGATTATTACAACAGGGTAATTCTCTGTAAATGAAATACTGTGGTTAATGAAACATGTATCATCTCTCTTCCTCTTTCTTCTTTGTTTTGTAAAACGTTTTAACTTAGTTCTTTGTTCCTTCCTACCCCATACCACCATGGGTATATTTTTGACCAACAGTGCCCTCCAGTGGCATGGTTCAAGATTAGGTCAAGCAAAGTTTGTAAAAGATAGAAAGAAACAAAGAAAATATAGTCTATATATATATTTCTGGGACACTGACCAGACAGGTTTTGTTATTCACATTATTCATTAATTAACATAGTTAATGTTCACATCATTCATTCATAGTTAGTCCTGAACACTGTTAATATTCACATTATTCATTCATAGTTAGTCCTAAACACTATATTCACATTATTAATTTATAGTTAGTCCTAAACACTGTTAATATTCACATTATTCATTCATAGTTAGTCCTAAACACTGTTAACATTCACATTATTCACTCATAGTTAGTCCTAAACACTGTTAATATTCACATTATTAATTCATAGTTTGTCCTAAACACTGTTAATATTCACATTATTCATTCATAGTTAGTCCTAAACAGCAAGGCAGGAGTGTGGGAGCTGCTGCTTGGGATAATATATCAACACCCCAGCAAGAATATATGAACACTCATTCATGTACTTTATGCATATGCACACGTTCACACACACACACACACACACACACACACACACACACACACACACACGCGCACACACACGCACGCACGCACGCACAGACACACACTCACACACACATGCACACGCATACAAATCTTAAATAAGCAATAAGCATATTGCATATTACATGTGTAAGGGTGGCCCAACTCACATTAACCGCCAGTGTTTAAACTGGTACCTTTGTCATTACCTTGTTACTGAATTTGCCAATAAATAATTGTAAATACACCTTTTTGGTTCGTTGTATATTATTAAGTATTATCATTAGCAGATTGTATAATTATAAGTTTCCGACAACGCCACCTCGTTTAAAGAGGAAAATAAGTGCACAAAAGGCACAACCTTTAGGGACACACAAGTTCGTTTACGGAACACCAGAGCAATATAAATCATGAGGAGAGAATGACCAGGACGACAGTTTAGAAAAGTATAACAATCTTTATTACTAGGTTACAGCGGCCTCTATCACGCCAAAAACACAATAATAAAATAAAAGGGAACCCTAGAATCCTACGGCGCCAACTAACTAAAAAACTAAAAATAAGAGCACTGTCAACAATAAAACATTAATTCAAACCCCCCTTCTTTCTCTTATCGTAACGTTCTTGGTGACAATTAAAGTGCACTTAGTTTAGGGTACCGGCTCGTTAAGGCCTCAAATCGTAATAGTATAATAATTACGATAATTAATTATAATGCAAGGAGCGCAGATTTAAGGACGAATAAATGTTATATAACTAAGCAGATATGAAATAATAGGCAGAGTATCGTTTCAGCAGGTGGGAATAGTGACTTCTACAGCAGGTGGGATGGCACACACAGCGGCACACAGCTCATCTTTGGTCATCTACGTCTTTAGTCCACCGTTCTGTGAATACAAAGAATACGCCAGTATCCTTGTCGTGACGACTATACAGCTCAACTCTAGGCCAGTGACTTTAGTGACAGTGGTGTACAGGATTGGATACTCACACGCAGGCAGGCTTGTGACCTGCCGCTGCGAATAGTTCACACGACACCACAGTAGTCACAACGACCCCTCTCGTTAGCCGGGTAGCCGGTTCGGCTCGTCAGGACCCTCTCGCTCGTCTCTGGATGGCCGGACCCTGCCTGGTACCGCTGACACCCGGATCACCGTCTGGAATCCGCTGGTTTTGTAAGGTAAAGCGCTACTCGGTCCTAGCACTTTAGTTCAATAAGGTTCAGTTCAGTTACTGCCTGGCTCGGCCTGTGCCTGTCTCTCTGCTCATCACAGCCGGCCACCTGAGTCACTTCCCTCAGCCTGCTCCACACACACGTCTGCGCCCCTTGCTTGTCAACCTAGACTGAGCCTGGCGTTCCTCTTAAAGGGCCGCCTCCCACTCTGCCAGCCGCCCATTGGCTGGTCATGACGTCAGTCCCCCATACATTGGCCAGCACCGGCGTCTAGTTATCCTATCAGTTCGCAGTCAGACTCACACATGGAAAGAGAGGAGGTTGTTAGAGGGAGACAGCAATATAGCATTATCACAACGAAACATATTAGAGAAATTATACAAAACATGCTTAAACAAAAGGAAATAATTGTAAAAACAAACAATTATTAAAGAAAATAAAAAATAAAAAGGATAACGCTACTTCCACCCCCTCACACTCCCCCCTACTAAATCATTAGCAGTCCCTGCGACCAACTCAACCAGGGCTGTAGCGTACGGGCGGCTGCCCAAAATTAGCCCGCCCTGAACGTCGTTGAGCTACGGGGAAAAAACCATAACACTGCTGCCACACCGGCCCCACGACTGGCTGCTGGGGTGTCGGTTCGGGACACTGGGGCACCTCTGGAGGCGCTACACAGACTTTCAAGGCATTACGGTGCACCGTTCGATCTCGCCCACCCTTTTCTGGTCGAATCCTATAAACTAGCCCAGCTTCGCCCACTGTTTCTAGTACAACAAAGGGTTCTGGGTCCCACCAAGAAGCCAACTTCCCGTGCCCCTGTCTGTTCCGATTTCTCACCCACACTCGCTCTCCGGATACCAACGGTGGGATACCCGCCCTCTTGTCATACATGCGCTTGCGCTGTTCTGCCATCCTTTCCATCCTTTGCCCTGCGGTGCGATACGCATCATTCAACCGCCGTTGGTGATGCTGAACCCAGTCCCCCACCCCAAATCTGTCCTGCCTAGGCTGTACTCCCAGTTCCACGTCTACAGGGCGCCGCAGATGGCGGCCAAACATTAGAAACGCCGGGGCATAGCCAGTGGCGCTGTGAGGAGTGTTATTATACGCATGAATCAACTCAGGCAGATGCTCAGGCCATCGGCCATGCTTATCAGTGTCCAACGAGCGTAGTAAATTAAGTACCGTTTGATTACAGCGTTCCACGCCACCATTTCCGGCTGGATAATACGGCGTAGTACGACTCTTAGTAATACCATAATTATTACATAACTGTTGCATGAGCGCAGACTCGAAGTTAGCGCCTCTGTCCGAATGAAAACGGGCGGGGCAACCGTACGGCTGTATAATATGGGTCCATAACACCCGAACAGTGGTCTGAGCAGTTTGATCACGTGTGGGTATGGCCCAGCTATATTTAGTAAATAGATCTGTGGCTACAAGGATATTTTGACAGGTGTCGGCAGGTCGACCCAGGGTAAGGAAATCAATAGCCACCACTTCTAAGGGGTACGAGACTTCGAAAGGTTGTAAAGGGGCTCTAGGCTCGACCCTAGTTTTTTGTAAGCTACAGTTTACACAGCCCTCATGGAAACGACGTACCTCCCCCTCCATGCCTTGCCAGTAGAAACGCCGCCGGAGCTGCACCAGCGTCCGGTCCACCCCCGCATGTGCCGCAGCCACATGCATCTCTCTCCACACCTCCTTCCTCCTGGAACCTGGACAGACAACTTGTAAATATTCTTCCTGGGTGTAAGGGTCAGTCACATTACGGTACAATATCCCCCCCTCCACCCGCAGTTTCGTCCATTGGCGCAACAGCTGGGCCGCCTCTTTCGTCCAGCTCCTCTTCTCTGTCAACGTAGGGTGGATGCCCCTCTCCACACACCGCGTCACCACCTGGATAGCCTCATCATCCTTCTGTGCTCGCAGCCACTCAGCACCAGCCCAGCCAGCATTTCCTGCTGCGGGCGTTAGTTCCACCGTCGCGACCGCCCCGGTGTCTACAGGAAATCTAGATAGGGCGTCAGCATTAGCATTGTTCTTGCCTGGCCGGTACTTAATCTCAAACGTAAAAGAAGCCAATTGGGCCGCCCAGCGTTGTTCGATAGCGCCCAAGCGAGCTGTCTGGAGGTGCGCCACCGGGTTATTATCGGTAAATACAGTGAACCGCGCCCCAGCCAAATAATCTTTAAATTTCTCGGTTACAGCCCATTTAAGGGCCAATAACTCTAATTTAAAGGAACTATAATTAGCATCATTTTGTTCTGTTGGGTGCAAACTACGACTCGCATACGCGATAACTCGTTCCTTCCCATCTTGGATTTGGGCTAGCACTGCACCCAACCCCCGGTTGCTCGCATCCGTATATACCACAAAAGGTTCCTCATAGTCAGCATAGGCCAACACCGGAGCTTGGGTGAGGGCACCTTTTAGCGCATCGAAAGCAGCTTGACATTCTGCCGTCCATATAATCGGTTTCTGTGAGGACTTGTTATCAACGGGGACCCCAATTAAGAGATTATTCAGTGGACGGGCTATAGCAGCGAATGATTCTACAAAACGGCGGTAATAGCCTGCAAGACCCAGAAATGCACGAACCTCCCGCACCGTGGTTGGAATTGGCCACCCTCGCACCGCCACTAACTTGTCTGGGTCGGGGCGCACTCCCTCCCGGTCCACCACATGCCCCAAGAACTGCACTTCACGTTGTAACAGTTTACATTTATCAAGGCGCAGTTTCAGTCCGTGCTTCCATAGTCGCTGGAACACCCGATCCAGCTGCTGTAGATGAGAACAGAAGTCAGGGGAGTAGATAATAATATCGTCCAAATAAACTAATAAAGACTCAGCTACTTGTCCACTTAAACAGTGCTGCATGAGTCTCTGGAACGTAGCAGGCGCATTACACAGCCCGAAGGGCATTCGTTTGAATTCAAACAGACCCAGTGGGGTCGTAAAGGCAGTCTTTTCTTGATCACGTGGATCCATGCCTACTTGCCAATACCCACTGGCCAAATCAAGAGTCGAGAACCACTGTGCTTTAGTCAAACTGGTCAATGTTTCTTCAATACGAGGTAAAGGGAACGCGTCTTTATGGGTAACTGCATTCAACTTACGGTAGTCCACGCAGAACCTCCAGCTGCCGTCCTTCTTCTTAACCAGCACAATCGGTGCGGCCCACGGACTACAGCTCTCCGCGATGACTCCTTTCGCCAACATGTCACCTAACAAGGCCTTCATTTCTTTGTACATGGAGGGCGGCAGTGGCCTGTGTCGCTCACGAATGGGTGCGGCGCCCGCTGTGTGGATTTGGTGTTGCACGGCGTCCGTCCGCCCGAAATCTTCATCGTGTACAGCAAACACCTTTTCCCATCTCAGCAACATGGACTGCAGTCCCTCTTTCTCTCCCTCGGGCAGGTCAGTGCGATCAGCCAGCCCACCGAGTTCTTGGGATAGGGTGCGCACGGGTCCGTCTTCCGCAGCGCTCACCAGGGCAACATCCACCAGGCCATCAGCGGACATGGACAGGCTCAGATCTTGACTTCCCCGAACATCAGCATCATGCACAGGGTACAGTTTCCCCAACTTCTGATAGCGCCTCACCGTCAGGCTATAAGGAAAGGGGTTACAGAGACGAATAGGGACCCGCCCGCCCCGTACCGTAACCAAGGCGCGCGCCAACCCCAATTCCTTCATGTCTGGTAGCGCCTCGACCAGAGCCTCAAAGTCAGTTCCTCCCGGTCCCCGACGTGTGCGTCCCCATACAACCATTTCACTGCGGGCGGGGACCCGAATCCTTTGGCGACTGACGGGCCACACATAACCCAAAGACCCGTCATCATTAGTCACAGCCTCAACTCTTTTACAGGCAGCGAATGCGTCTCGCCACAACGCGTTCGCTTGACGCGGGGGAAACGCAACCCTCCCAGGCCATTTAAACAGTGTACGCCAGCATGCACTCACTACGTTCATGCCAATAATCAAGGGCTGCGTACAGTGTTCATCTTTAACAATTACGACCCCTCGCCCTGGGACTTGCACTCCCTCTAGCTCCAAATCAAATACCGCATAACTAGTGTACGGTATGTCAAGGCCATTTGCTGCTCTTAATTTAAACACAAGTGGCCCTGCACCTAAATCAGTTTGAGAGAAGTGTTCTTCAAATAAGCTCTGTTGCATTAAAGTGACTTGGGACCCCGTATCAAGCAACCCTTTTAAGTGAACGCCTCCCATCTTTACTTTAATCATGGGGCATTGCCCGATAAATGCATCATTGGCCCGAGTATGTGTCACAGATAAGGGGACTCCTGTTGCCTGGACCTCGGCAACAGGACGATTTAGTTTAACGACGGCTGATTAGTAGTGCACCATCTAGCTATATGTCCTGACCGTTTGCATTGACGGCATATGGGCCTCCCCTCCCCATCCCATTCATATCTCTGAGGTGGCGCGTACCGGCGCGCAGGTGGCACATAGGACGCCTCAGACGGCGGTGGTTGGGGACGCACAGCAGGAGCGGCAGCCTGGATGAGCGGTCGGAGTTCACTCATCAACTCTTTCGTCATACCGTGCAACTGCGTCTTGACATCCTCCATTATTTCTCGCTTCAGCTCATCTCTCCACGCAGAGGTCTGTGGTGGCACAGGGACAGTTACGGGGTTAATAGCATGACAAGCGATTTCAGTAGCTGGCGTACCTCCATGTTCCGTGTCCAACGTCAAGGCCTCCTGTCGCAGCGCGGCGAAGTCTTCGTCAGGGTGGCGTCGAGCATATATTCTCAGTGCTTGACCAAGTGGGCCCTCAGTTAACCCCATAAGAAACTGGTCTTTCAAGACGGCCTCGGAGGGGGCTGTAGTCGCATCATAACGCCGCAACCCACAAAATAATTCTCTAAGTCTCAGAATAAAGGCACTGACACTCTCTCCAGGGCGCTGTGCGCAACTATAAAATTGTGAGCGTACCTTTGCAACAGGGATTGTTTCCTTGTACACGTTATCTAGATGAGCAAAGATTTTGGCCACAGTATCTCGATCCCCCTCATCCAACACATTAACTTGCCGTCTAGCTTCATCAGTCAAGGTTTGTAATAGAATGGCAACCTTTTTAGCCTCATTAACATCTTGCGTCCCCAATAGCCCTTTAATCTGTACTTTCCATTCCCTGTACTTAAGTTCACCCTCTGTACCTCCAAACGTGGGCAGCCACGGGGCGCCCGGATACACCGGCATCATCATCATATTAACAAGTTCACAATTACACACTTATTCACTCTCTCCTCTATATTGCTCTGTGTCCGATCCTGCCGCTACAAACGCCAATTTATGTAAGGGTGGCCCAACTCACATTAACCGCCAGTGTTTAAACTGGTACCTTTGTCATTACCTTGTTACTGAATTTGCCAATAAATAATTGTAAATACACCTTTTTGGTTCGTTGTATATTATTAAGTATTATCATTAGCAGATTGTATAATTATAAGTTTCCGACAACGCCACCTCGTTTAAAGAGGAAAATAAGTGCACAAAAGGCACAACCTTTAGGGACACACAAGTTCGTTTACGGAACACCAGAGCAATATAAATCATGAGGAGAGAATGACCAGGACGACAGTTTAGAAAAGTATAACAATCTTTATTACTAGGTTACAGCGGCCTCTATCACGCCAAAAACACAATAATAAAATAAAAGGGAACCCTAGAATCCTACGGCGCCAACTAACTAAAAAACTAAAAATAAGAGCACTGTCAACAATAAAACATTAATTCAAACCCCCCTTCTTTCTCTTATCGTAACGTTCTTGGTGACAATTAAAGTGCACTTAGTTTAGGGTACCGGCTCGTTAAGGCCTCAAATCGTAATAGTATAATAATTACGATAATTAATTATAATGCAAGGAGCGCAGATTTAAGGACGAATAAATGTTATATAACTAAGCAGATATGAAATAATAGGCAGAGTATCGTTTCAGCAGGTGGGAATAGTGACTTCTACAGCAGGTGGGATGGCACACACAGCGGCACACAGCTCATCTTTGGTCATCTACGTCTTTAGTCCACCGTTCTGTGAATACAAAGAATACGCCAGTATCCTTGTCGTGACGACTATACAGCTCAACTCTAGGCCAGTGACTTTAGTGACAGTGGTGTACAGGATTGGATACTCACACGCAGGCAGGCTTGTGACCTGCCGCTGCGAATAGTTCACACGACACCACAGTAGTCACAACGACCCCTCTCGTTAGCCGGGGTAGAAGCCGGTTCGGCTCG
>NW_027664772.1:0-11805 GCF_963921795.1 Nannobrachium achirus | reverse complement strand
ACAAATTGTTATTGCGACCGTCAGGGAGCAGTTTACTATGAAAACCTCCACCGGCCGTCCGTCCGTCCGTCCGTCCGTCACACGTCACACGTGACCATCAACAAACGTCACACCTTTGTTGATGTTTAAATCGAAGAGTCTTGGTCAAATACTTCTGTTGGTTTCTGCACTGATCATCTATCTATAAATGCGAGAAGTCTCTGCGTGTGTGTGTGTGTGTGTGTTTGTAATCCGCGTATCTCGAGAACCGTTCGTCCCACCGGCTTCAGATTCGGCACGCGCGTTCCCCGCCGCGGCACGGAGTGCAGTGCCGGGTCTCGACCCGACCCGACGCGCGGTTTTCCCGAACCGGCGCGAAACGTTCGGAATCTCCTTATGCGGGGTTGATTGTTGACATCAGGCTGTTTCTGAGGAAATCGGCGAAAGCTCTGACTCATTGTGACATCACTTCATAAAAGGCTCTGACATCACGTACGCCACATGAGTCAACAAAAAATCTCTGTGAGTGTGTATGTATGTAGGTAATCCACGTATCTCGAGAACCGTTCGTCCCACGGGCACGCGCGTTCTCCATATGGGCATAAAATGAATGCCCCCATATGAGAACCGTTCGTCCCACGGGCACGCGCGTTCCGTCCCACGGGCACGCGCGTTCTCCATATATGGGCATAAAATGAATGCCCCCATATATGGGCATAAAATGGATAAAGGGACACAGACAGACAGATTCAGAGATCTCCGAGAACCGTTCGTCCCACGGGCACGCGCGTTCCGTCCCACGGGCACGCGCGTTCTCCATATATGGGCATAAAATGAATGCCCCCATATATGGCCACGGCACGGAGTGCAGTGCCGGGTCTCGACCCGACCCGACGTGCGGTTTTCCCAAACCGGCGCGAAACGTTCGGAATCTCCTTATGCGGGGTTGATTGTTGACATCAGGCTGTTTCTGAGGAAATCGGCGAAAGCTCTGACTCATTGTGACATCACTTCATAAAAGGCTCTGACATCACGTACGCCACATGAGTCAACAAAAAATCTCTGTGAGTGTGTATGTATGTAGGTAATCCACGTATCTCGAGAACCGTTCGTCCCACGGGCACGCGCTGTGGTGGAAAAATCCATATAACAATCATTGTGGTATTAATTTATTAAATGTATATGCATAGAGCCTATTTAAACCCTCTGCAGGGTTGACATCATTCCCTGTTCCTCCCTGACAAACCCCTTACAAACAGACGACTCACACAAATCTATTAACAATATGCCGACTGTGAGTGTGTGTAACTATAGAATAGAGACCATGTAAGGAGTGACCATCTGTTGTTACCTTTCTGTACATCTCCTGGCTATGTATAAATGTGTGTGGGACATGGGTGTTTGGGGGCGGATGGGGGAAGCTCTGAAGGGAGACGCAAGTCTCTCTCTCTCTGCCGTGATGAGATCTACAATAAAGTATGAAGTCTGATTCCTGACAATGCAGTCCTGCATCTTCCTGATTTGTTTGACTTACTTATAGTACAGTTATAGTTACATCAAAAACTTCCATTACATTTGGTACCAGGAGTGGGGTGGATGCTTTGCTGATTAGCAAACACTCCATTTTGAATCTTTGAAAATGGGAGCGAAACAGAGCAGGAAGAAGAAGGTTCAACAACAACTGAACGATCTACAGAAGGCCATGGAACAGGCTGAGCTTCGTAATAGCGTTCTGTGAGCAAGGACTGGAATATGGACATCTGATATGGACATCTGAGGTGACGTACAGTAGATGTTTGTGCAACTTCATTTAGGAAGGCACCGACCGTTAGACAAGATGTATCCGGATTATCAGAAACTGTTCCAGAGGATAGCAGTGTTAGAAACTGAACTATTCCATTTAAAACAGCGCAGAGGACTGGATAAGACTCTTCGTGCAAAGCAAAAGGACATGAAAGGAAGAATAACAGGCCGAACAGAGAGCCCGGTTATCACTGATGATTGGCTTGCACTACAGTCCAGAAACAACGCTGCTGGTACTCCACTTCAACAGTGGACTATTGCAAAAGGAAAGAAGGCTGGAAAAGAGAAAACTGCAATCCAACCGTGTGTGCAACTGGCTAACAGATTCACGCCACTGCTGGAGGACTCTGAATCTCTCAGGGTAAGAAGCAAGAATGACTCTGACCCTGAAATTCTTATTGTTGGAGATGATGCTGTGAGAGATGTGAAAGGAATCGGAAATGGAAAAGTGCTATGTTTTCCGAAAGACAGAGTCTCTGACGTGAATGAGAGGATTCTGGATCTTGTCACTTCATACCCAACTGTGAAGAACCTCATCATGCACATTGGAACATGTGACACAGAAGAGAAACAGTCGGAAATCCTAAAGCAGGATTTCACTGCTCTTTTCACCACACTGAGCTGTTTGAGTGACATTAAGGTATGCATCAGTGGACCACTTCCGCCTATGAGAGGGGGAGATGAACATTTTAGTAGACTATCTGCATTGAGTAAGTGGCTTTCAACCACATGTATCAATGAATCTATGCAATTCATTGACAACTTTAGTTTCTTCTGGGACCGCAAGCATCTTTTTGATGGAAATAATCTGAACAAACGAGGTCAGAAACTGTTTGCTGGAAATGTATGCCATATGCTTGGAAAGGGGGTGCTCGGATCCGACACACAGGAGGCCAAGACGAGGGATGGTGCTGCTGAGATTGCAGTCCCTGTCGAGAATGCCAGAGTGGAAAAGTCCATGGCAACAGATGCTGTTGTTATGGAGGATGGACTACTATCTACAGTCCTTGCCGAAGCCCCAACCACGACAGAAGCCGACATTGGAGCAGCAAGGAGCGACGAGTTCGACGACTCAGCGAAGCCGGTTCCAGAGATGACTGTCACCAGCTGCATCAACGCCAGTGAGCTGGAGGAGGCCATCGTGGATGAGAACCTCAAGCTTATCCTGGGCCTGATCTGGATTCTCATACTACACTACTCCATCTCAAGGAGAGTGGATGAGGACGTCATTGAAGAGGATGCCATCACAGATTCTGAACCGGACAGTACAGAAACGGACAGTGATGTAGAAATGAATGAAAGTGATGTAGAAATGAAAGTCGCAGATTCTGAAACAGGCTGTGATGAACTATTTCTTTATCCAGAGGACGCTGGTAACTCGAACCAGGAGCAGAGTGAAATCTCAATGGACATGAGTTCTGGTGAGGGTGATTCTTTTTCCACAACTCCTATCCCCATGCTCGATTCCACAGGGAAAATGAATGAGTTAATTAATGGTGGAATAAAAATCACCAAATGGCAACCACTGAAACTGTTGCAGAAATCACCACCATCTGAATCCACAAAAGGGATGAATGATCTGAAACACACTGGGATTAAAATGACCCCATTAGTTAAACGTATGAAATTATACTTTAAAAAGAAAAAGTGTGTGGAGTCAGAATCTAAGGTGATAGTTCAACGGTAAGTGTGTGCACTGGAATAATTGGTAATATTAACAGGCACCAAATCACAACATGCAGTGCGGGCTGAGTTATATCCTAAATTGTTTGATTTGCTTTGGATGTTATTCATTGTCATACTAAAAATAGGGTAATAGTGATAATATTAACTTATTTTAGATAACTTTCTTAAAAGTCACAGTAAAATCCTATCCAAAATTGAGAATTATATTCTTCTAAGTAATAAAAGACAAATATTGTTTAATGGTAGGTTAACAAATGCCTAAAATAGGACAAGATTTGAGTAAATCTGTAATGGAATCTGTTTCCGCACACATAAACTAAGTATATCCAATATGAAAAGATTCATCTGTCTATTATCCCCTACTTCTTCTCTCCCCAGAATAGCTGGCAGGGGGGATAGAAGGGGAACAGGTGCAGAGGGGTCGCGTGTGTGTGTGTGAGTGAGACAGACCATAATACTGAAACAGGAATACATTTGGGGTTTTACAAGTTAGTATGTATCAAAGTAAGTATTCAAAATGTAGAGTTTCAGGGTGCTCAATCAATAATGTGAAAGTGGTAATTAATGATGGCCTTTTTACAAGGTTTGATGTCCAATATTAGGTAACACATTATAAGTGAAGTTAAAGCAGATTTTTTATTGTCGCATGTCCATTTATTCTGCTCTTGTTAAATAGACGTTAAGTATGTCTCGGATTAAAATAAAACACACTTGCACGTGAGGTAAAAATTCCATGTGGCAAGAAATTATATTTTTCCATGTAGCGAATTCCTGAGTGGTGAAAATTCCATGTTGTGATGATATGTAATGGAAGTTTTTGAAGTTACTATAAGTAAGTCAAACAAATCAGGAAGATGCAGGACTGCATTGTCAGGAATCAGACTTCATACTTTATTGTAGATTTCATCACAGCAGAGAGAGAGAGACTTGCGTCTCCCTTCAGAGCTTCCCCCATCAGCCCCCAAACACCCATGTCCCACACACATTTATACATAGCCAGGAGATGTACAGAAAGGTAACAACAGATGGTCACTCCTTACATGGTCTCTATTCTATAGTTACACACACTCACAGTCGGCATATTGTTAATAGATTTGTGTGAGTCGTCTGTTTGTAAGGGGTTTGTCAGGGAGGAACAGGGAATGATGTCAACCCTGCAGAGGGTTTAAATAGGCTCTATGCATATACATTTAATAAATTAATACCACAATGATTGTTATATGGATTTTTCCACCACATTCGGCCCCTTAGGGCATAAAAATAAAAATATTTATGCCCTATTAAAATAGAGAAAATTCATAGAATGGCAGCACATTTTACTTCAAAATAAATTAGATACATGTACAACTTTACAACAAAACTTGTATTGTTCAATACATGTGTGACGACAGTGACTGAACAGCATTTGCGCACATGCTGCCAGTCACATATTGCCTCAAACATGTATCAACAATTATACATACTGAATAGTTAAAAGATAAAGGCATCAATAATTACTTTCCCCACACTCCACTCCTAAGATATTTATTTTTAAACACTGGACCTTTTGGCATACCTTTGATAATGCTATGCTCTGTTGACAGTTCTGTCATTCTTTTTTTTTTTATATATATATAGGCATTTCCTGATCTGCAGCTTGTAGGTCTGTCATTTTTTAGTAAAGATAAGATTATTATTTACACACATTGCTTTTAAATAATATTGTGGTAGTGTAGTTCCATACTACAAAACTCCTAACTTTCATGTATTACCTACATCTAGTTAAAATATAATTAAATTGAATACAAATTAATAAAAATAGTATTCCTCAATGAAACAGTATTTCTCAATGAATTGAAATGTCATATTGTTCAAATGTACCAGGCAGACTATTGATCCTTCGAAAAATAGAACTCTTGACCTGTCTCTTGACCTTAGTCTTGTTGACATAATTCTTCAATCGTAAATTAATTGAAAATCTGAATTAAATATTCCCTTAAATAGAAATGTTCCCTTATTGACATAATACTTCAATCATAAATTAATTGAAAATCTAAATACAAATATTCCCTTAAATAAATGTTCCCTTATCCCCCCTAGTTTGTGAGTAACTTTCACAGAATAATGGATAGGATAATGGTCCTGCAGAAACCATCACCCATTGATTTGGAAAGATGCGAACAAACTTTTGAAAACATATACTACTCAACAGTGGTGAGGTTTAATAAGTATTAATAATATCTCCATCCGTCGCTAAATTATTTCTGTACTATTGCTTGTTAAGCCTCAAGTTCTAGCCTCCGGATTACTATTTTATGTAACATCACGTGGAATTCAACTGAATGGATTTTTCATCAGTATGGCATTATCTATGATAGAAAAATATTAATATCCAGTCAGGGTGAAGTCAACCATTTATTGAAGAAGATTCAGCATCAGAGAAACAGCATTATCAGCATCAGAGAGCTCTGGCCTGCTGGCCAGAGCTTTGCCCTGTCGGGCAGAAGACTCCCCTGTACCATTATCCTACAGTTCTTATAGTCCCTTCTGACACAGATGCTATTCTAAACATGTTCTTATAAGGATTGTGTACTAAAGATAAAGACAACATACAAATAGCTACACAGGGTGCAGATTTGCTGACAGAGTGAGAGAGCAAGCATACATGTAGATGGGGGAGAGAACTCAGCTGTTAGGTTGACAGTTGAGTTGAATTGGCATGTGCACTTTGAAGGCTGGTTGACCGTTCATTCAATGAGATTGAATGGAAGGAAAACAAGTACACACATTAGTTACTCTATAAATATTACTACCACATTCCATCCTTTTTTTTTGTGAATGAATAGTCTATTCATTTACATACAGGATATTTATAGAGTGCCAAATCAATAGACATTTCAGACAATTATATGTTGAGCTATACCTTACAGAATAGTAGATCTGCTTGTTTGGGTCTGAGAGGTTTCTCTCGTTCTTAAGGGTTGTAAACATAACATCACGTGGAATTGCAATAGTACAATTCGCTACATGGAATCTTGAAACATGGAATTTAGTCCTCACGTACAAGTGTTTTCAACAGAAACATTTCTAGAATTTAACAGTCCTACATTCAGTCAAACTTGACTTGTTCTTGGTATCTTATGTCATGTTTTATAACATTACCAACTGGCTTGCTTGTTTACACTGAAATATAAGAGAGCTAGAATTTAGTAAATGTGAATCCATATTTGTTTGTACTTTGAAATTCTGTTTTCCAAAATCAAGAGCCCGCATGTCCACTCTCATCTGACTCAGTCATTCCTTGACCCTTAGTCACCATGCAGAGCTGCGACAACTCTTATGTTGGAATATCAGAATGTAGACCATACAAACAAATATTCTCACATTAGTGGCAAATGCCTTGTTGACTCATATTTTAGATATCAACTTTTAGCTAATATTATCCCTATATAAATTACTCAGCTTAATATCAAACACATAGTTGTTGTAGTCTTCATGGCGTCTCTCCGTTCCTCCCATCTTCATTTGGCTTATGGCATGTGGCAGTTAATGTCTTTGCTTCGAGATCTCCACTGGGCTGGTGGGGCCTCCAGTTCAGTGGCTCTCTGATGTGCCACACAGCATGTGTCTCCTTGGCTTGGTCTCCTCCTACTGTGGCAAAAGTCTGTTGGTGTTTGACGTGGTGTCGATTTCGTCACCTCCGCTGTCAGTCTGTGTTGTTTCTTGGTGCCCGACTTGCTCTCCATGTTGGTGAATAGCAATCTGCCCTCCTTGTCACCACAGGCTGCAGTCATCACAAGATTATTGTTAATCTGTGAGGTCTCGACCTTGTAGATCTGCTGAAAGTCAGTTCTTGCTGGTTTTGCATAGCTTGCAAGTTGCTTCTGTAGTGGTCTCCTCTTTGTTCTCCATGGTGGTGGACCTGCTTTAGGTCTGCTTTCAAAAATCTCCTTTCCAAAAAAGTTCCTTCACCCCAGAGTTCTTTTGACCAAGTATCCATCTATGGTAAAGATGAAATATTGGTCCACCCAGGGACGCCAAATATGATAGAAAAATATTAATATCCAGTCAGGGTGAAGTCAACCATTTATTGAAGAAGATTCAGCATCAGAGAAACAGCATTATCAGCATCAGAGAGCTCTGGCCTGCTGGCCAGAGCTTTGCCCTGTCGGGCAGAAGACTCCCCTGTACCATTATCCTACAGTTCTTATAGTCCCTTCTGACACAGATGCTATTCTAAACATGTTCTTATAAGGATTGTGTACTAAAGATAAAGACAACATACAAATAGCTACACAGGGTGCAGATTTGCTGACAGAGTGAGAGAGCAAGCATACATGTAGATGGGGGAGAGAACTCAGCTGTTAGGTTGACAGTTGAGTTGAATTGGCATGTGCACTTTGAAGGCTGGTTGACCGTTCATTCAATGAGATTGAATGGAAGGAAAACAAGTACACACATTAGTTACTCTATAAATATTACTACCACAGCGCGTTCTCCATATGGGCATAAAATGAATGCCCCCATATGAGAACCGTTCGTCCCACGGGCACGCGCGTTCCGTCCCACGGGCACGCGCGTTCTCCATATATGGGCATAAAATGAATGCCCCCATATATGGGCATAAAATGGATAAAGGGACACAGACAGACAGATTCAGAGATCTCCGAGAACCGTTCGTCCCACGGGCACGCGCGTTCCGTCCCACGGGCACGCGCGTTCTCCATATATGGGCATAAAATGAATGCCCCCATATATGGGCATAAAATGGATAAAGGGACACAGACAGACAGATTCAGAGATCTCCATATATGGGCGTGAAATGGACGCAAATAGACAGATATCTCCATATATGGGCATATATGGGCAGACGTACGCCACATGAGTCAACAAAAAATCTCTGTGAGTGTGTATGTATGTAGGTAATCCGCGTATCTCGAGAACCGTTCGTCCCACGGGCACGCGCGTTCTCCATATATGGGCATAAAATGAATGCCCCCATATGAGAACCGTTCGTCCCACGGGCACGCGCGTTCTCCATATATGGGCATAAAATGAATGCCCCCATATATGGGCATAAAATGGATAAAGGGACACAGACAGACAGATTCAGAGATCTCATACGGCATAAAGGGACACAGACAGACACACAGACAGACGGATACAGAGATCTCCATAAATGGGCATAAAATGGACGCAAATGGCATATATGGGCATAAAATTTACGCAGAATCACAAAGATCTCCATATACGGGCATAAAGGGACACAGACAGACAGATTCAGAGATCTCCATATATGGGCGTGAAATGGACGCAAATAGACAGATATCTCCATATATGGGCATATATGGGCATAAAATGGACCCAGAACTATATCTGCAGTGATCTCCATATATGGACATAAAATGGACGCTGACAGACAGACAGATAACAGATATCTCCATATATGGGCATAAATGGACACAGGCAAATAGATGGTCAAAACGGGTCCTATGACAACAGGTATAATGGGGTTTGCATTAAAGGGCGGGGCATTCATTCCCTATTTACGTTGTTCCGAGTTGGCCAGGTCGCCGACTAGACGCTGGGCCGCCCGAAGGGCGGCCCAGCTTCTAGTTTATACAATTCAGCTGTGTTTGCTCGTGTCATCATGATGAGGTCATAAATCAGCCATGCCCAAATATAGATTTTACGGGTTTACATGCTTACTCAGTTATTCGTTATGTGAAAGTCCTATGACGTCTATGATATCTGACATCATCATACATACATTCCCTTTTATGCCCATAAATGGAGATCCCCTCTGTAGAACCAGCCACTGACATCACTGTAATGTCAGGGGAACCAAATCCCTTTTATGCCCATATATGGAGATCCCTGTGATGCCAGGGGAACCAAATCCCTTTTATGCCCATATATGGAGATATGAAGATCCCCGTGTTGCCAGGGTAACCAAATCCATTTTATGCCCATATGTGGAGATCCCTGTGATGCCAGGGGAACCAAATCCCTTTTACGCCCATATATGGAGATCCCTTATGTCATCAATATTAAGCCCATATCTGTGAATATCTTTGGGTACCAGATGTCTCCATATATGGTTAAATGGTCCGATATACATCACTGGCCAGAAGACCAAGAAATGGTGCAACCTCGCCCTTTGCTTTTCTCCCTTAGGCATCTTACTGGTAGGTAGTTTAATGAGGAATGCAGTATGGTGGTAGGTAGGTAGTTATGGCCTTTGATGTAAGATTTTCACTTTCTAGGATAACTATATTTGCTATTCCCATATGATGCCCTTTTAGGGTACCCCTCATGCCCATATATGGAGATCCCCAGGCTTTACTAATTAACATAAGTTTTATGCCCATATATGGAGATCATTGTCCCAATGTCATCAGATATATGGGCATAAATGGACACAGGCAAACTAGATGGGCTGTATGGATATCCAGATGTGTGATGTAAGTGTTTTATTCCAAATGTGGCACCCCACAGACATATTTCCAGAAACAAAATCCCTTTCATGCCCATATATGGAGATTTCTGATGTCATCAATCCCAGGCCCTGTAAAAAACATGGTTGCTATGGTAAACAGTTGGTTGCTAGGGTAAACAGTTGGTTGCTAGGGTAAGAAAACATGGTTGCTATGGTAAACAATTGGTTGCTAGGGTAAACAGTTGGTTGCTAGGGTAAAAAAAACATGGTTGCTGTGGTAAAAAGTTGGTTGCTAGGGTAAACAGTTGGTTGCTAAGGTAAAAAACATGGTTGCTATGGTAAACAGTTGGTTAGTAGGGTAAACCTTCAATGATTTTGACATCTTGTTACTAATCTGTCGGTAGATAATGCCGGTCTTATATAAGGGTCATTTGTGTACGGTGTGATGTCATACTGATGTCAGCAGTGTGACAGGAGATAAGCGACCAACGGTCGCTTATCTCCCGATTAGGGAGTCTTACTGGTGTCTCAACTCTTAGTGCTTGTCAGGGTGGGGGGTCCCCAGTTAAAATATGATTATTTTGGGGGTCGCGGCCTGAAAAGGTTGAGAACCACTGACATTGAATATTCCTATATGATGGTGGACAATCTGGAGGCTTTCTGTATGAAGTGGGCATAAGGGGAGGGAGGGTATTGTGTACAGTGGGGGATGATGATGAAATGCTCTTCTCTTTCTCATCTGGGGTTGGAGTCTGGTTGTGTCTATTGCTTTTTTTCCTTTGGTGTTTGCCGTCTATATTGCCCATGCCGTGCGTAATAAAGGACTTTTTAAAACTCAAATCTCTCTCTCTCTCTCTCTCTCTCTCCCCCTTCCCATTTCCTCAGTCTTCCAATGACCAGTCCCCCAGGGACAGGTGTGACACCCCCCCTCCCCCACGCCCACCACCACCCTGGCGCCAAGGGACAGGTGTGGAGTGTACTGGCCCTGCGGTGACCCCTTGCATTGACGTGTGTGTATTTGTGTGTGTGTGTGTGTGTGTGTGTGTGTGTGTGTGTGTGTGTGTGTGTGTGTGTGTGTGTGTGTGTGTGTCTGTGTGTGTGTGTGTGTGTGTGTGTGTGTGTGTGTGTGTGTAGTGTATGTATTCTATTCTTCTATCCATCTCTCTCTCTCTCTCTCTCTCTCTCTCTCTCTCTCTCTCTCTCTCTCTCTCTCTCTCTCTCTCCTCCAGCCGTCCACCTGCTCCTCAGGTACACAGACAGAGAGAGAGAGAGAGAGAGAGAGAGAGAGAGAGAGAGAGAGAGAGAGAGAGCGAGAGAGAGATGACAAATGATCAGAGAATGAAAGGAGACAGAGATGGAGAATGAATGAGTGAAGGCCACAAGTGTGCGTGCGTGAGTGCATGTTCCTCAAAAGACGATGTGTCATTGTTGGGAGTTAGTCCTGAAAAGTTTGGCAGCGGTTAGGCTTATCATTTAACAAGTTATAGGTTTAGTGGTCATGCTTGGTTTATACTTAGTTGCACGCCAGTGTGTTACTCACCGAAAGTAGCAGATCTACAAGATCACTCACAACGCTTGTACACCTGCTTATTGTCGACTTTAGTGTCAGTCAAAAATGGCAAAACATGGCATTCCTAAAATCGTTGTTCTAACTATGATGTCCTCACACGTGTAGTGAATACTGTGCGCCTGTGTGTGTGCCTCTCTCTCTGTGTGTGTGCCTCTCTCTCTCTGTGTGTGTGTGTGTGTGTGTGTGTGGTGTGTGTGTGTGTGTGTGTGTGTGTGTGTGTGTGTGTGTGTGTGTGTGTGTGTGTGTGTGTGTGTGTGTGTGTGTGTGTGTGTGTGTGTGTTTTAGTAAGAGCAGTGGTGTACATTTGGTTATTGACGATTCTAAAATGTAGTTACTTTGTAGATTCAGG
>NW_027664773.1:0-34246 GCF_963921795.1 Nannobrachium achirus | reverse complement strand
AACATGTTCAGTGGTTATACAAGAGAAAAGCCCTGATTTCGGTCCCCTGGTGCGTAAAACCCCGTTCACCCCAAAGACCCCCTCATTGTTTCACAAGTCTGCACTCCGGGAGTTAGGAATGCAGCTCTTAATGAAGGAGAGAGAGAGAGAGAGAGAGAGAGAGAGAGAGAGAGAGAGAGAGAGAGAGAGAGAGAGAGAGCAGTGGCGTAAACTTTAAACTTAAAGTAACTAAGTACAGTACATTTGCTCAAGTACTGTAATTTTGAGGTGTGCTTTGAGGTATACTTTACTGGAGTACTTCGATTTTCAGTACTTTTACTTCTACTCCTACTACATCTCAGAAGCAAACATTGTACTTTTACTCCACTACATGTATGTAACAGTTAGTTACTTTGTAGATTTTGATTATTATTACAAAAACATACAAGTGACCATTTTCAGCAATTTTGTCCATTGTCCAATTTTGTTGAGTACTTTTTCCACCACGGAGCGAGAGAGAGGAGAGAGAGAGAGAGAGAGAGAGAGAGAGAGAGAAGAGAGAGAGAGAGAGAGAGAGAGAGAGAGTCAGGCATTATAACGTCGTTGTAGGGTGGAAACCTTGTATGTCCAAAACCATTTGTTTTTTATTTATCATTTTAAAAACGATTTAAACTAGTGAAAACAGCCGATCTGCAAGCACACAACGCCACGCACCGCGAGGCGTTGTGTGCTTGTAGATCAGCTGTTTTCACTACTTTTGTGCGACGGCCTTGCACGATGAAGCAGGGCTTTTGCTTCAAATACAAATTGGAAACTTGGAGATACAAGGTTTGGTTTCTGCCCAACAGTGACGATAAGGCCCATGGTTAAGCGTGGCAGAGAGAGAGAGAGAGAGAGAGAGAGAGAGAGAGAGAGAGAGAGAGAGAGAGAGAGAGAGAGAGAGAGAGATGTGCTGCTGGCTTGCCTCCAGTGACCAGCCCAGGATAAAGCCCAGCCGTTGCACCATTTATAAGGGCCATTTCATTCCCGCAAAAGTGGGGGAGTGAGAGGGCTATTATAATGCTATTAACTGAGTTAAAATGACAAGCAATGCTTCGCCCCTTGTGGATAATTGTAATAATTATCTGTGTGTTTTTTTTCCTTTTTCTTTTCCTTTTTGGAGCTGTGTGAAGCACAGGCTCCCTATACGTGGCCGTGTGGGTCTGTGTGTCTGTGTGTGTGTCTGTGTGTCTGTGTGTGTGTGTGTGTGTGTGTGTGTGTATGTAGCCTGAACTTCCTAAACTTCGGCACGCCACTAGTCCCACAGTTTTGCCACCACACACTCGCGCCATATGTCAAATCGACCGGCTTACTCGGGAATCGTGGGCTATTACTTTTCTAAGAGAAAGGTTCTATAGTTTAATTGATATTAATTTATTAGTGAATTAATTTTCCCCATTGACTTATAATGGGAATCGCAAAAACTCACATTCAATTATTTGTCTCTCGCAAACCATAGGGGCTAGAGTTTCAAGACTTGGAGAGGAGGTTCATAATGATTTCAAGGATTAAATAAAAAATAATTGTGTCATTTGGCCGCATGGTGGCGCCATAACACCCCACTTTACGTTTTGGCCTGTAACTCTTGAACCGTAGGTCGGAAAATTAAAAATATTTTTTCCCTGGATTCCTTGGGTCATGACGCATCTCCCCACGATGATTGCGCCATGATAGATTTTCCGCCATCTTGAATTTTCTCCAAAACACACTTTTTGCTCCTTTTCCTACATATTTTCTTCAAATGTCACAAAAATCGGTACACATGATCCACACACACACACACACACACACACACACACACACACACACACACACACACACACACACACACACACACACAGCTCCACTTCACACGGGTGTGATTTTTTTTCAAAACAGTGGTTCTCAAATGTTGGGGTCCCGGGACCCCCAGGGGTGGGGGGGGGGTCCCCAGCTTGATATTTACAGTAGGAACCGTTTACCCCTTAAAGGAGTAGTTCACCCCCAAAATGTTTTTTTTTTTTTCCTATTGATTACTCACGCCATGGAGACTTGAGTTCAATAATATTTTTTTGAATTTGTCGCAAAATTGATTTTAGTAAATTTACCCCCATTGATTCCATCCGGAAACAATGGGGTAAATTTATTGTAATCAAATTTTAGTCAAAAAACTAAAAATATTATTGAGCTCAATTAAGTCTTCATGGTGTGAGTAATCAATACAAAAAAAGTCATTTTGGGGTTGAACTACTCCTTTAAGAGTCTATAACTCTGACAAACCAAAAAGATTTTAGTGTAGATCGGGGGTGTCAAACGAGTGTCCTTGGCCTGATGCAAATCAAACTGGGGGTCCTTAAATGCACTGCTGTATCCCCTTATTACAAGGCTTCAGCAGTGGCACCCAAGCCTGTTGCAACAAAACCACTCTCTCCTCCGCCATCTGTTCCTGGACTCCGCAGGGAATACCTTTGGAGGATTAAACTTTGGGGGAGCTGTGTGATGTTTAATCATTCATTACTCCACTAACCGTCCTTCCAGCCACCGCAATGAGCGCTCATTTTCCTGTCGAGTGGACCCGGCGTCTCGCTATAAAACTTTGGGGAGGGAGGAGTAGGAGAGGCAGTGGTTTTTGTGGCCGGACTGAATCAGCCGTGCCAAATTAAGTCGGCCATTCTCCTGTCACCGGCACTTACAGCGGTGACGGCTGACTGGGATTTACGGCAGCCAACGTTCTCAAACTTAGTCCATGGGCCATGTGAGCAGGGCCGTCGATAGGGGGGGGGGGGGGGGGGGGGGGGGCAAAGGGTACTGTTGTCCCCCCTCCCGGAAAGGGGCGGCCCTGTGGTGGGGAGGCCCCCGTTGAACGGGGACTCGGGTCTAGTTTGTGTAGGAAAGATTTGAGTGACTGTGAAAGAACTTTCTCCCAAGGAAAGATTAAGACATCGTGCTTTATATAAACCCTATTATATTAAGCCTAAACGGTTCTGCCGCCGTGTAGAACTGTTTTTAACAGTTTTTGTACTTTAAAAATGAATAATTTCCCGTGAAAAACTCATATTTTTTGGCCCGCGCTGTGCGGGGGCGAAAAACCGAGGGGGGTCCACGTGGGCCCAGGTCTTTCATCTTGACCCCCCCCTCCCAAAAATCTGTCATGTCATGCAGGGCCACATTGCCGTTAAAGGCCAAAGAAGACGTGGCACCCTTTTCACATTTAGCGCCACCAGGACCTACCTGACCTGGTGGAGACCTGTGCTCGGAAGAGCACTGCTTCTAGTTTGCATTTGTTTCCCCTGTATAGTAAAGTTAATGGGACACCGACTTTAGCAGCTGATAACACCAATTTAGCTCATATTATCTAAAATATGAACCATTGTTGTAAAAAAAACAAAGTTGTCCTTTAAAGAGACGGCACCAAAATCAATCTCAAAAAAGTTAGGTCTACTCTAACAGACTTTTCTTACAATATATCCCCCCCCCAGACCCACTAGTGTACAGTAATAATAAAGAGAGATCTTAGCTGGCGGTGTTGATTTCACGGTGTCTTGCATAAAGCCAAGTCTGAGGGAAAAAAATAATAAATATCAACAGCCCTTGCTCGCCTTGCGCTATAATAACACTTGACAGACCTTCTCCAACAGAAGGGCTCTCAATCCTAAGGAAAATGCCAGGGAACTGAATACTGATTGATGAAATAAACTCGGCCCTGAAGTGGAGGACGAGCCGAGCCGGGGCGACGCGCAGGGGCGTCACAAGGGGGAGGGGAAAGTGGGACTGAGTTACTAGGGCCCAAGGTGGAGAAGCCTTAGTTATTTTATACTTTAGCTATTGAAAAATAGCAGATCTACAAGCTCACAGCGTGGCACCGAGTGCAGCGCTGCGACCAAAGGCAGATCTGCTATTTTTGAAAAATCGTGAAAATGTGTGCAAATCTTTGAATATATGTATTTTTTAAGGGGACATTTGTAACTCAAATTTTGCTTCTGGGGGGGTCCCTGGAACTAAATATTTTTAGATGGGGGTCCGTGTCCAAAATACATATCATTTTGGGGGTCCTTCACAAGGAAAAGTTTGAGCACCACTGACATAGAAACATAGGTTTAAAAATAAATAAATAGAAGGATTTGAAATATTCAGACTCCGCACACATTTTCACGATTTTTCAAAAATAGCAGATCTACGAGCTCATTTTGAAAAATCGTGAAAATGTGTGCAAATCTTTGAATATATGTATTTTTTAAGGGGACATTTGTAACTCAAATTTTGCTTCTGGGGGGGTCCCTGGAACTAAATATTTTTTAGATGGGGGTCCGTGTCCAAAATACATATCATTTTGGGGGTCCTTCACAAGGAAAAGTTTGAGCACCACTGACATAGAAACATAGGTTTTAAAAAAAATAAATAGAAGGATTTGAAATATTCAGACTCCGCACACATTTCCACGATTTTTCAAAAATAGCAGATCTACGAGCTCACAGCGCGGCACTCGGTGCCGCGCTGCTAGCTTGTATATCTGCTATTTTTCAATAGTTAAAGCACAAAATGTGAGTGAATCCTTGTACCCAGGGCCCAGAATGTTGGTGCGACACCACTGGCAGGCGCGGACTCGCTCACGGAAGCCTGAATTGCAATTTCACGAGGGCCTCCGTTTCACACGCCATGGCGTTATTATAATTACAACCGCCCAAGAAATGCATCCGGCACTGCTGGTGCGTCGCGACGCCTCGCTAGCTTTAAGCCAGTAAGGCCTTTGAACCACTTTAACCATGATTTTGTGCTTTAACTATTAAAAAATAGCAGATATACAAGCTCACAGCGCGGCACCGAGTGCCGCGCTGCGAGCTTGTAGATCTGCTATTTTTGAAAAATCGTGAACATTTTGTGCAAGTCTTTTAATATTTTTGACCCGATTCTAAATCCTTCTTCTAAATCAGTGGTTCTCAAACCTTTTCATGTCAAGGACCCCAAAATTACATGTATTTAGCCCCACGGGCCCCCATCTCAAAATATGTTGTTCCAGGGACCACCCAGAAGCAAACATTTGAGATACAAATGTGTTCGCTTTTAAAAAGATAATATTCAAAGACTTTTTTCAAAAATCTACGTTTTTTCAAAAATCGCAGATCTACGAGCTCGCAGCGCGGCACAGAGTGCGCTTGTATATCTGCTATTTTTCAACAGCTAAAGCATTCAATAATTCTAGGCCTAAACAGGTTAAGATGGGGGAACCGTACCAAACAGACACAGTGCTTTTCTCTTGTTTCCCAGAAAATCTTGTTCATCACATGTAGTTCCCCCCCCTCCCACAACCCCTAATTGGGTCTTCCCTGTTTTATGACTTTCTTCCTCGACAGTTGCTGTGTTAGTGTGAAGCGCACGCACGAGACGGCAGAAAGTAAGAGGAGAGAGAGATGCGTTTATTAGCTTCAAGCTCAAGCCCAGTCCAACGGATTTCCACATAACAACATAACAACGTTCTCTCTCTCTCTGGCAGAGGTCTGCTCACTCCCTGGAGTACGCATGCAGTGGTGGAAAGTTCCTTAGTAGTTTTTTACTTTACTTTACTGTATTTCCCCCCCAAAAAATGTATACTTTAATACTTCTACAACTAACCTCGCCTCACCAGGCTTTCTGGGGGAAAGCCTGGTATTCGTTTACTAAACAGGATGGTTGATCCGCTCTAGACCGGATGATATCTTACGTCATTTTGTATTCCAAACGGACTACACTTTGGCAGGAACTACCGACCGGAATCAGTTTTATCCCAGTTAGCGCATGCGCAAAACCAGGTTAAAACTGATTCCGGTCGGTAGTTCCTGCCAAATTGTAGTCCGTTTTGAATACAAAATGACGTGGGACGTCATCCGCTCCCGACACCTCAGAGAAAAATATTGCACTTTTTTTTACTCGACTACAATTATTTGGCAGCTTCAGTTATTACAGGTACTAGTTATTTTGCAGATTAAGAGTATTATTGCATTAACCACTTCAGTCCTATGTTTTAATTTTAAATAGCCGAATTACCTATGCTATCAGAATTCCCCAAAATGGGAAACGTCTGCGAATTGAGTACTTTGACTTTCAGTAATAACATTATACTAAATTCTCAAACAGTACCAATACCTTTGCTTTAATTGTTTCTACTCTATGAATTGAGAACCAATGTAAACAAGCCATTGTGCTTTCTTGGGTTTAAATCCTAGTAGACCTTGTATCTGAACTGTACTGTCCTGTGCTTTTCCTATGCGAACTGCTAATAAAGTATTCAATTAATTAATCAATCAAACAATCAATTATTGTGGCAAAGTACTTCTTCCACCAGTACATTTACTTAAGTACACTTTTGAGGTATTTGTACTTTACTTGGGTATTTCAAATTTCCAATACTTTTACTTTTACTACATTACATCTCAGATCAAAATAGTGTACTTTTACTACATTACATTTATTTGAAAACTTTAGTTACTAGTTACTTTGCAGATATAAATGATTATATTATAAATCATACATTAATCTACTTTAGCCCTATTGTATACCTAGGCTATTTGAAAATAGACAATCTACAAGCTGTAGATCTGCTATTTAAAAATAAAATAAAAAGATTTGATGCCAACACTTTCGTACTTTTACATTTTGAATTACGTAATTTTACCTGTAACATAGTATCTATATTGCAGTATTGATACTATTACTTAAGTAATGATAATGTGAGTACTTTTTCCACCACTGCCACTGCCTGGCAGAGAGAGAGAGAGAGAGAGAGAGAGAGAGAGAGAGAGAGAGAGGTAAAGGTATATAGCATGAGGTCATGATGACTCATGATGTCAACAGTGTCACACTGTGTGTGTGACCACAGGGGGGCGGTATAGGCTAACCTGGTCTCCAGGGGAATGTTGCTGTTGAGCAGCCAGTTGTCCGTGGTCCCGGACGAGTCCTGCCCGAGGCCGGCGGGCCCGTCGGGCGGCGCCGAGCTGTCCGTGGTGCCCGTGGGCGCCGGGCTGGCGTTGCTCCGCGGCGTGGTGTAGCAGCTGTTGTTGCTGGCACGGTTCAGCGAGTTGACGGAGGAGGCAGAGTGGTGCTGCTGCAGGTGGTTGGGCGAGTGGGAGTGGGAGAGCGGGAGCGGCGGCGTCCGCAGCCGAGACGAGTGGTTCTGGAAGGCTCCGTCTGTGGGGGGGAGGAAGAAACAAAAACGGGTGAGGAGGGAGGCAGGGTTAGTTTTATCCACTAAAACAGTGTTTCTCAAACTTTTAAATACCCTTAAAGCCCTTTGCACACAATCGCGTTCATCCGCACGGATAAAACGGACAATTTCATTTTTTAAAAGAAAACAATGATTCTCTACGACCTCATGCACACCGGATCCGAATTAGCCGTGGGACGAGTGGCTGCGGCCGTGCGTTTTTTTCTCGATCGAACCCAGTTCGATTCGTGCGTCTTGTCGCATGCGGTAAAAAACTCATCACTCCTTTTATGACTCCTTTTGGGATCCGCAGCGCCGATTCCGCACAGCATTGCACACCAAATCCAATGTGTTTTATTCATGCAGCAAACGAAAAGAACGCAACTGTCCTGTGTGCAAAGGGCTTAACTCTGACAGTGTACAAATGGAACCAAATGAACCCGTTCAGAGTTACACACTTGTATGGGTCAATTTAGACCCCCCTAAAGGAACCCACAGAGTCCCTGGAATCCACTTTGAGAACCACTGCACTAAAACTACGGCGAAAAACTGCGTCCGACTTCCTTTTTTCACTGACGAAAACGAAACAAAAACTAAGCTACGATGACTAAAACGAAGACTAAATATCTTACAATAAGTGTGAGAAATCTCTGTGAGTATGTGCCCCTCTGTGAGGGAAAGCAAGCAGGCTGCGTATTCTTGCTCAAGACGAAGAAACAAACAAAAAGCGTCACTTTCTCAGCAATGTTGTCTTTCCTGAGGTCCTGACAATATGAATGTATATCACATTTCAGGACTTTGGTCTAAAAAAGACTGCAGTCGAGCTTCTAGTATTGCCAATTTCGTCAACAAACAAATAAGAACTAGCCTAAAACGTTATGGAAGGGAATAGCGGAGAAGAGTTCCAGTAGAACTAAAAAGACAAGTCATTTCATGTTTGGTTGCGCTCGGGTGTTGCGCCCTGAAAATAGCAGATGTACAGTACAAGCTCAGTTCTACGAGCTCACAACACGTCACACTGTGGCGCGTCGTGTGACCAAGTGTAAAATCTCTCCCGATTTGCCTCACTACCCTGACGGGTGGATGAGCGGTCACATGCTTTGGCCACCGCATTAAGTATGTGTTCATCAAAGCGCAATAATAAAGCAAAGCTCCAAGCATTAACCATAAAACTCTCTCTCTGTGCCCGGTGCTTGTGCCAGCTGCCAACGTGTGCCCATGAGCCTGGCATCGTGCCACAGAGACCACATCAGGTCTCTGACGCTAGGCTACTTACCCGGGTAAAGAGAGCTGCCCCTCTGGCCTGTTTGTGAAGCCCATATATTATCTGACGCCCTTTCCTCTAGAGGAAAGGGCGTCAGAGGAAGTGTAGAGGAAATGCTAATGCTGCTCGACAGACGCCACGCATTCACAAACAACTACGCCACCACCATGTTGTGTCTCTTGCTTTGGTCGCTAACGTTCCTTCATTATCATCTCTATACAGATGTCAGGCTCTTTCAAATTCATTCCCGCCGGTCAAGCATTGCTGCATAATCTCCAGAGATAAAAAGAGTCTGGTTATATGTGTCGTGCAGGGATCTCGTATCTAAACATTTTCATCTTTTTATACATAAATTAATGATCTATTTTATGCTTCGTCGTATGGCTGTCGATCTACAGTAGTACAAACTCACAAAGTTGTTGCATGTGACAAGCTCACAACAGTTGTGAGCTTGTACATCTGCCCATTATCGCTATTTTTGAACAAAATGTGGATTTTTATCACGATTTGCACCCAAAATGACTTGGCCAAAACGTAGTGTGACAGGATGAAAGTGCTTAAGATTGTCTGTGGGTTTTATAAATATTTAACCAATGAAATTACATTGGATCCTTCATTTCCCCCGCCTTTGGCTTTGGACATGCAAGGTTCCACCTCGATAGCGATGATATATTGTGTTTGTTCACGTCTGTTAGCATCTCCTTTGTCACTTCGCATCACAGGGAGACAGTGGCTCAGGGGTAGAGTGGCCGCTTGGCAAGCAGAAGGTTCCCAGTTCGATTCCGGGCTCCCCCAGAGTTAGTGTCGATGTGTCCTTGAGCAAGACTCTGAACCCTACATTTCTCCCGATGAGCAGGTTGGTGCCTTGCATGGTTCCCTCCGCCATCGGTGTATGAATGTCTGCGTGAATAAATGGGTGAATATAATGCACAAATCCCTGTAAAGCGCCTTGGATAAAGGCGCTGTATAAATGCACCATTTACCATTTACCACAGGAGTTGAGGGGCGGGTGTGGGTAAAGATATGAGGTACACTAGATCAGATTGCATGCAGTGGTCTGTTTGATTCTCTCTGCTCTTCATAAGATAAAGGACTGATGTCCTTGTGTGCATCGCATCCATTTATTATCCACGTCTGCTACAGCCATCCATCTGTCAACAAACGTAGGACTTTAGACGCGGCAGGGTGAAAAGAGAGCCGCGGCTTTGTAGTGGCAGAAGCCCTGCTTTTCTTTTTTTCTGCCTCCACAGATATCCACATCACTAAATTGCCAATTTACAGAACAGGGAGTGAAATATAGACGCGCTGAAGGCTTATTTCGTATCATAAGCCCGCTCATTAGGTGCCCGGCTATGTAATACCCACTCGGACCAGAGCCCTCAGAGCTATTTCACATTTGTCGGCTGGGCAATTTGAAGTTCAAACGTTTTGCCAACTCAAGTCTTGTAAACAACTCCTCAGCAGTGAAACTGGCCATGGTGAGATGGAAACGGAAGAGTGGAGCCTGAGGGTTGACACCATTAAGAGTGAAGGCTGGAGCAATGGACGCTTCGGTTAAAACCGGCGGTGAGAGAGAGCCTATTTGTGGCGGGAAGGTGGAATTGAGAAGGAGAAAGACAATCAGGGCTACAAAAAGAAGTCCAAGTGTTCTGCAAACTCAGCCTTAACTCAGCACATGTGTCCTCTCCAACTCTCTGCTGCTCACTTTTTAGCGAGTAGCGATATCACAATATTAAAAAGCCACAGAACCCCGTCAAAGACCCCGTCAATTTCAGATCTAAAAGCTTAGTCAGAACGCGCCGCGATATAACCTGCCGACGCTGGTGAATGCTAACCTGGTGAATGTTAACCTGGTGAATACTACTATGCCTAATCCTAACCTCAGTAAAACTATACCTAAACCTAACCCTAACCCTTAGTCCAGGGATGTCAAACTCAAATGCACATGGGGCCAAAATTTAAAAAATGGTACAAGTCGAGGGCCGGACTGGTTCAATGTTTATTCAAACGCGGGCTCGTGGTCACGGGCCCGCGATACGTGCCAATGCACTAGCAGTGCATTGTGGGACTTGTAGTATTATAGTGGTGCGTGTGTAACAGAGTGACACATTGCCTCAGCCTGATGGCATCAAAAGTCTAATATCTCCCCCAGTCCATAGAGATATCTCTTTGGTCTGATGGGTAAGATGTTGGACTTTCATGTGGGAGACCTTGGTTCGAAGCCCAGGCATTGCATGTGCACTATACCAGTGGGCCAGTTCTAATAGTAATTAAATATCATCCGCGGGCCGATGATAATTCAATCACGTGCCTGATTTGGCCCCCGGGGCCTTGAGTTTGACATATGTGCCTTAGTCGGACTAATGGGACGTCGAAATATTGATAGTTCACCGGTCTTACTGCCATATCTCACCGCTCGTCACTGTCGTCAGCAAGCCTGATATCTCTCTCCTTCCCTTCGATTCCAGACAGAAGTCTGTGTCATTATTTGTCTCTTCCCAGTGACAGATGGCTCTATATGAAGAGAAGACAATCCTGCCCTCATAATTAGCCCCACCTCTCTCTAAAAGGGAGAAGAAGGTGGTGTTATGCCCGTGTGTTGTGAAAAATAGACGGAGCGCGAGGTATAAAACAAAAAAAAAGCAAAGCGTGTTGGTTGATGACCTCCCTGCTGCTCGGTAATGTTCCTGATCCCTGAAGCTATTAATCCATTCAGAACGGGTACAAATTATTGTGTATTATTATTTTATGCTTTAACTATTGAAAAATAGCAGATATACAAGCTCACAGCGCGGCACCGAGTGCCGCGCTGCAGGCTTGTAGATCTGTTATTTTAGAAAAATCGTGAAAATTAGAATTTTGACCAGATTCTATAAGTGTCTTTTGAATCCTTCTAAGATTTTTTGAAAAAACCTATGTTTCTATGTCAGCAATCTGGCCAGCCAGCGTCAAAGAAAAGGTCCTTTTCTCTTAACTGGAGCTCAGTTAGTCTGTTCTTGAGACACTACTGTGTCAGTGGTGCTCAAACCTTTTCATGTGAAGGACCCCCAAAATGATATTTATTTGACCACGGACCCCCATCTCGAAATATTCAGTTCCAGGGACCCCCCAGAAGCAAAATTTGAGTTAACAAACGTTCGCTTTGAAAATACATATATTCAAAGATTTGCACACATTTTCACGACTTTTTTCAAAAATAGCAGATCTACAAGCTCGCAGCGCGGCACTCGGTGCCTGGTTAAAGCAGTCAATAATTCTAGGCCTAAATGGGTTAAGGAGGTAAATGCTAATTAGACAGCTTAGAAAACAGTCTGAGAGATACATCACCAGGATAAATGTGTAAGCGGCGCGGCATCATATTAATTGTTCGGTAAACAGAATCGTTCATATTCTCTGTAGTAATCAGAACGGCTAACAGGAGCACCTTTGTTGTTTTGTTTTTCGTCCATCTGTAAATGCATTATAATGGTGTTTATATAGACTGAAAAGTACATTAATGCTTCAAGTCTGTATGCATACCATTCATCATTAAAGGTTCTACACCATGCATTTACAAAGAATTAATATCATATTGTTTATCTCCCAAAGAGGCTAAATTACCACTCCTGAATACAGAGCCCCTGTCATTTCTGCCTGGCTTTCAGAGCATTTCCAGCTGCAGTACCACCTTGTCCTGAGTGGGAGGACTGCGCTATTGAGACAGTTTTGGCCCCACCTTCCTCCCCGCCTCCTGCTCAGCAGACCTGCCCACCCCTATACCTAACCCTCTCCCAACTCCTCCCCGCCTCCTTCTCAGGCCTGCCCACCCCTCCCCAACCCCCACTCAGCACAGCACACAGCACAGCAGTAGCAGTAGGTCCCTTTTGTGATGTTAAAAAAGGGACCAAAATCAGACAGACCGTTTTTAGACCCGATTACTTAAACTGAGAAAGACAAAATGGCCAGGACTTTGAGAGGATAGAAGGTGCTGTTGGGACACCAAAAAATACATAAAAAATATGACAATTTTAGGTAGAAGGCCACTTAGGTAGAAGGCCACTGTAATGCTGCACATAACGCCACACTCAGAACAAATAGAGTAGATATTATGATCTGATCTGTATATCATCACTGTCTGTCACATATTTTCAGAAATCAATGTCCTATTGTATATGCAAAGTGGAGCCTGTGGGATTTATCCACAAGTTTCCTAAGGAGTTTACTGGGCAAGGACGTGCAGAGAATGTTAGAGAGGCAGGGCTGACATTTCTAAAAGGGCCTCCTTGGAGGTGAGAAAACGTCCCCAGCGCCCCAACACGGGACCTTCTGGTTGTGACGCGACAGCACTATACCAACCGCGCCACCGTGCTCGCTAAAATGTTTTATCTTTCATTCAGTAAAACTGTTCGTTTGCAACAATCCTTGTAGATCAGCTAGTTCCAGTGCTCGCAACAAGCTGCCACTCCACAGAGTAGATAAATCAGGGCATTACAGTGAGGATAGGAAGCGGGTAAACGTGAGTGTTATTGCTCAAGGACACAGCCAGGACATAACGGCTGCGGTGGGGATTGAACCCGGGACCTTTTCCGTTATGAGACTGTCACTCTAACGGCCATCTGTCCCAAATTTTTTCTCCCCCCCCCGCCTCCTCCTCACAGCTTAATGTGTTTCATAACAGCAGAACTGTTGAGCCAATAGGCAGGCCTAGTCTCCCGCCACAGTCCACGTCTCTGGTTATGTTTAACCCAGTAAGACCGGATTGTTACGCATTATTTTATGCTTTAACTATTAAAAAAAATAGCAGATATACAAGCTCACCGCTCAAGTCTTTGAATATTTTGACCCGGTTCTTCCAAGTGTCTTCCAAATCCTTCTAAGGTTTTTTTTTTTTAGAAAAACCTATGTTTCTATGTCAGTGGTTCTCAAACTTTTTCACGTCAAGGACCCCCAAAATTAGTAAAAAAAAGTATTTGGCCGCAGACCCTCCATCTCAAAATATTTAGTTCCAGGTACCACCCCCAGAAGCAAAATTTGAGTTACAAATGTTTGCTTTAAAAATATATATATTCAAAGATTTTTCAAAAATAGCAGATCTACAAGCTCACAGCGAGGCACTCGGTGCCGCGCTGCGAGCTTGTAGATCTGCTATTTTTCAATAGCTAGAAGTATAACATAATCCCCGGTCTTGATGGCTTAACACTTATGTTGCAATGATTTTTTCCGGCCAATGTCCCGCGTTGCCATGGTTACCATAGACTTCCATGTAATTGTGCAAGTGTGTAAAAAGTGCACGCCCATGCCTAGATGATGCACCACGTGTGTAGATGCTGTTCACAGCTTTCAAACAAAAAAATCCGCTTGGAAAACCGTTCAGGCATTCATGATTTATGGGCCATTATGTTTTCTTCAGATGTAAACAAACATGGCTGCCATGTTTGAAAGAATGGGTTGGTATGGGGGTTAAACATGCAATTTCGCGATCGCGATCATGCCTAATACATTTCTGGAGGTCCAAAAAAACTTTTTGAAAAAAAAAAATTTGAAAAAAAAAAAAAAAAAAAAATTCAAAAACGGCCCAAACTCGGGAAACTCGGGGTTGGCACAGCACTAGTACCAATACAAACTCGGGAAACTCGGGGTTGGCACCATATGTGTTAATAAAACAGCCCAGCGCAGATTCCATTTTAGCCTGCGAGTCTCCCTGGGAATACAACCACACATTTATAAAACCATCCTCAACCCCGCTGTAATGGGCCATAATAAAGACCTAAAAGCTGGCACTAGAGACTGAGAGCTGTTTCTTCTTTCTTTTTTTTTCACCTTAAATATTATTCATTGGCGAGGCGACTGTAATTGTTTGTAGACGCGGCACTGTATAATTTGTCTTATTTCGCAGCGGAGGTGTGTGACCTTTTGTTGTTTCATCAGCGTTCAGCGTGTCAAATCGAAATCTGACAAACTATTTAATGTGGCACTGTATACTTCAGGGAAATGTGTAAAAACAAAACAAAACATGTACGCTGAAGCTATTAGTACGGCTACAGACGGCCCTCAGAGGCACGCAGAGCGGGGTACAACAGAGGTCACTAAGCGTTGTGAATATTTAAGTATCCTTACGTCTTTGTCGGGTGAAAACCTTGTATGTCCAAAACCGTTCGTTTTGCATTTATCATTTTAAAAATGATTTAAACTAGTGAAAACAGCCTCGCGCCGCGAGGCATTGTGCTTGTAGATCTGCTGTTTTCACTACTTTTGTGCGACGGCCTTGTATGATGAAGCAGGGCTTTACTTCGTGAAAGAACGTACACATTTGAAACTTGGAGACACGAGGTTTCCACCCGACAACGACGATTGTGATAAGCATACGCGTAGATAAGCATCACGATCAAAGAGTCCTGAGTGATATTGAGTCCTCACGATAGCGTTTTGAAAGAGTCACGTATAACCTTTCGGTGTCAATAATTCAAACGGATATTCGTACTCTCGAAAGTATCTGTCGATTCGATGCGAAGTCACGTCTCTGTCACTTCCCCTTTAATCTCCTTGAGCTGCAAGGCATAGCTTGCTCTTTGGCTTATAGTCTATGGCAGTGATGCTCAAACTCAGGCCGGCGGGCCACTTTCGGCCCGTTGGCACAATCAATCAATTGTGTCCTGTTTGAACATAATGTGCTCCGAACAGGCACGCGCACACATAGACATCAAAGGGGGCTTGAGCCCCTGCCTTTGTATCCATCTGTAAAAAGTGCCCTCTCCAGACCATGAACGCAGTTTTTACTATGGTGAAAGAGATGCAAATGCCCTCTTTCCAAGCTATACCTGAAGGCAGCATTCAAGAGAATTGCCTTGTCCAAACTCTCCTGAACTTGAATGCATCTTATGTTGAACAACACGTTGTGAGCTTGGAGGTCGGCTATTTTCGATATTTTCGCCAAGGCCCTTTTAGAAATTTCAGCCCCTGCCTCTCTTACATTCTCTGCACGTCCCTGGCTCCGCAAGACAAGAAACCACTCCATTCCCATTGAGAAGCAGAATCCACCTTCATAGGTAGATTTAAAAGGTCATGAGAATAGCAAAAATAGCTGATCTACAAGCTCAATGTTCTGCAAATCCCTTGAAAATCTACTGTTTAACAAAATGCATTGTTAATATCTTGCATTGACATTTATCATTCAAAAGACAGAACACCGAAAGCATGAGGTTGAATCGTGTAAAGAGGACGTTAAGGGACGTGTCATGACCATGTTCAGACCTTTCCAACAGACGTGTGTCTCCAGTCTAGAAAGACCACGTAATGGTTGCGACCGTAAGGTCGCAGTTTAGTATCAAAACCTCCACCGGCCGTCCGTCGGTCGGTCGGTCGGTCGGTCGGTCACACGTCACACCTTTGCCCTGCTCATATCTCCGCATCAGTATGACATCACACCACATGTGTACACAAACCTTTGTGTACGTTGCTGTGGCAACAGTCTGTTGTTGCTGGTCTGTTAGTGTACGTTAGCAACCACCTTAGCAACCCCCTTTATACTGTAGGGCTCGTTTGTGTATTGTATGACATCACGCCACATCATCGGCTGAGGACTGTGTGATGTCATCATATCTCCATATATGGAGACATAAGTTGCTCATGCCCAAATATGGGCTGGTGAGGTCAGACTTAGTGTGATGCGTAGGTTATCTCCATATATGGAGATTCAACTTCAATGAGTATATAAGACCGGCATTATCTACCGACAGCTGCTATAAGCCAACCCTGGCGATAAGGTCTGAGTCGAAGAAATGCTTCTTTCCTGGCAAGAATTGCCCCTTTATACTGTAGGGCTCGTTTGTGTATTGTATGACATCATGCCACATCATCGGCTGAGGACTGTGTGATGTCATCATATCTCCATATATGGAGACATAAGTTGCTCATGCCCAAATATGGGCTGGTGAGGTCAGACTTAGTGTGATGCGTAGGCTATCTCCATATATGGAGATTCAACTTCAATGAGTAACCATGGCAAACTGTCAACTGCCCGTATGTCTTGATAATTGGTAAAACAAACTTTTGGCCTATTTGTGGAGATAAGTGACCAACGGTCGCTTATCTCCCGATTAGGGAGTCTTACTGGTAGTAGTACTGGGGTAAAAAGAACATCATTCACGTTTAACCACTTTCAAGCTGACATCCCTGTGTTGGGCAGGTCATTATAGACAAAGCTCAGTGGCCTGGATGTCAGAGTGTCCACTCTGAGATCGGGAGGTCGTGGGGTTCAACACATGTCTGAGCCATAGCAAAGACTGTGGAAATTTTCGATATATTGCCCAGCCTTACTCCCAAGGCTACTTACCTATTATCGAGACATTTTCAAAATTAGCAGATCTACTGTACACTCGCCAGTTTTTGTCACAGCATGACACGCTTTGAGCTTGCAAATTCAACTGTTTTCAGCTAGGGCAGGGGTCTTCAACAGGAGGTCCAGGACCCCTATGGGGTCCTCAGAGTTACTGTAGGGGGTCATCCAAATCTTTGTGTGATAGAAACCTTTTTTTCTCCTTTTTATATTAACCACTTGAACCATAGTGTCCAAATTCTGAGAACTTTAGCCAAAAATAGCAGATCTACAAGCTCACAACGCGAGGCATTGCGAGCTTATAGATCGTCTATTTTTGGCAAAGAGCTTTGGTGTAGAGGGGAAAAAGAACAGAGTGTGATAGGTCAAGTATATTAAGTAATGACGGTTCAAGTGGTTAAATATTTGAAAACACAAATTGACATGAATCCAAAATAATTGTGCTGTCAAACGATGAAACTATAAGGAATCTACGAACAAGCTGTGGGGGTCCCTGCTTCATCTCTCTCTCAACTAAAGGGTCCTTGGCCTGAAAACATTGAAGAAACCCCTGAGCTAGCGTATAGAACAGTGCTTAACACTGCAGGGGGAAACAACACAGCACAAAGCACAGCGAGTACCACAATACAATAAACCAGAGAGCTACCTCTGTCTTATGATTTACTCTCCTTTCTTCCCTGCCATCCCTTTAAGTTGACACTTGCCCTTGTCCAACCGACGGTCCTTCAAAAAGCGCCCGGAAGGAAGAAAGTAGAAAGTTTTATTTTTTCGCCGGAGACGGAACAGCAGGACAGGGAGAAACGAATGGTCTTTGAGACAAAGAGCACGGCGATGCCACCCTTAACAGATGTGGCGATTCAGCGACAATTATTCACCACTATCCAAAGGACAGGAGAAATAAATGGTTCTCTATTGACCTGCTTTGCACAAACGCAATTGGCACGAAAGGGAGATTCATTTGTTATCACAGAGGCAGTAAAAAGAAAAGGGGAGACTTTGCCACAATGGGTCCCAGCGTTCACATGGCATTCAAAGGGAGGGGGACTAAAGATATCCATTCAGTCTGGGAATGTGGGATTTTTCATTTTTCATACTAGCAGAAGTACGCACTTCTTAAGCCCAGCTGACGCTTGCTGTGTGAGAGATGTAATTAAAGCAAATCCTCTTCATTAGCCCGGGAACTCCACCCACTCACCTCTGCATGCACGCACGCATAACACGCACGCACGCACGCACGCACGCATAACATACACGCACGCACGCACGCACGCACGCACGCACACACACACACACACACACACACACACACACACACACACACACACACACACACACACACACACACACACACACACACACACACACACACACACACACACACACACACACACACACACACACACACACACGCGTGCGCACGCACACACACACACACACACACAGACACACACACACACACACACACACACACACACACACACACACGGATAAGCAAATTACGGTATACTGCAGATTGTTAATATACACAATATAACGGTTTCGTTTTTACAGCAGCTCATATAATGATAATATAATGGACTTCATTTGCATGGCTTTTTTAAATTGTGTTCAAAACACAGTTTTACAAAAGCACATTTGGCCGTGAAAATGAACCGTAAACCTCTTTTGTGGTCGATAAAAACGTGGATCAATCAATCTAAAAGGGGAGTATCTTTCTTTAGTCTAGTTCAGGGGTCTGCAACGTTTTCAGGCCAAGGACCCCTTGGTTGAGAGAGAGATGAAGCAGGGACCCCCGCATAACCCGTTCATAGATTCCATATAGTTTCATTGCTTGACAGCACAATCGTCAGTGTATTTTGGATTCATGTCAATTTGTGTTTTCAGATATTTAACCACTTGAACCGTCAATACTTAATGAACTTGACCTTTCACTCTGTACTTAGTCTGCTCTTTTTCCCCTCTACACCAAACCTCTTTGCCGAAAATGGCCGATCTACAAGCTCACAACGCCTCGCAGCGCGAGGCGTTGTGAGCTTGTAGATCTGCTATTTTTGGCTAAAGTTCGCAGAATATGGACACTAGGGTTCAAGTGTTTAAGGAGAAAAAAAAGTTTCTATCACACAAAGATTTGGAGAACCCCCTGTAGTAACTCTGAGGACCCCCTAGGGGTCCTGGACCCCCTTGTTGAAGACCCCTGGTCTAGTATTAGTTTAATGTGGACATTAAGGGCCAACATGCTCAAAGAATATCAGAAACCTCCTATCTCCATATTTGAACTTTTTGTGTTATTTCCTTTTCGTAAATTAATGCCTTAATAATTGATCACACTACACTGTCACACGAAAGCATCAAAAGTAGCAGATCCACAAGCTCGAAGCGCGGCGCGAAGCGACATGTTTTGAGTTTTGAGTTTATAGATCTTTTATTTTTGCTGCTTTTGTATTTTAATCCTGAAAAGTTTGGACACGGCCGACAGAAGCAGATATCGTCACTGTCTGACCAAAACCTCTTAACTCCATTTTTGAGGTTTTACATTGTTTTTGGCATAAATCAGGGCTATTGAACACCCTTTACGGCTGAGTGTTGGTTAAACTAATATTGAACCAATGGAAAGTAGTAAAAAGTGCTTGGGACAAAACCTCCCAACTCCACACTTTCTGCCAAACTAACTCCACCAGATTGGCCCTCTCTTTTTTTCATAAATATGTGCTATTGAACACCCTTTACATGAAAAGCAGTAAAAAGCCCTTTAGTCAAAAGCTCTTAACTCCACTTGAGCTCATTTTCCCGAAAATTAACATTTTGGAGTTAGGAGGTTTCAGCCCGACTGCAGAGATATGCTTCTTGGCGGCACATAAAGTACGACAGTTTAATATCAACGTGGCTCCATTACGCTATACAGTAAACAAGTGCTCGGCTGCCAGAACTATAGTCAAGCTGAGAACAAATAAATATGTCAAGCTTCAAGTCTATAGTGTCACTGGGCTCGAATGCAAACCATTGTTGTGTTAAACTACAGTGTTTAAACCGTGACAAAACGCTTTGAGTTCCATATCAATCTCATTTACAGTTATCCAAGTTGTTCAACAGTCAGGGATATAAATCCTTCACTTCCCTGGAATTACACGTTAGCCATAATCAGGCGATAACAGCTGAAGAGGATTGCTTTACTGTGGTTATTTTTTCCGATGAAGCTGGTTTTGACATACTGTATGGCCCAAGTGCGTGCCACCAAAACTGTGGGAGGAGTAGCGCGGCAAAATACAGTTTATCCAAAAAGATAGAAAGAATAAAGTCAGACAAGTACAACAGTCTGGTTTCCCTTTTAGGGCAGCCAGACAAAATAGCTGATCTATAAGCTGTGCATTGCCGCTGTGAGCTTGTACAGTAGATTGGATATTTTCAAATAGCCGATGTACAGTATATACAGATTTTGCTGCTATATTTACCACCCCCTGGAACACCCTCAGGGTACCTGTGGGGGCCCCTAGCTGGACCAGACTTTGAGAAACACTGGTCTAGACAGACAGTAATGTAGTTACTGTATATCCATTCCCATAACTATGGTGAAAGACAAAGTAGAATACTGCTTTAATACCTGTATGAAAATGGACAAAAATGTGTTTATTTTCTTTTGTGCGCCAATTTCCCCCATTTTTCTTCCAGTTTATTGTCCTTCTATAAATCACTATCTATCTATATATCTATAAATCTCTATGCTGTGCATGTGTGTGAGTATTTGTGTGTGTGTGTGTGTGTGTGTGTGTGTGTGTGTGTGTGTGTGTGTGTGTGTGTGTGTGTGTGTACTATGTGTATTTGTCCTTCGCGCATCTCGATAACTTCTTGATAACGGTCAACGTCAAACTCGGCTTGCGTATCACCGAGCACCCAACGGAGTGTGGTCCATCGGCAGTTGCCCAGAACCGCCGATACAACCGCTGTCACAACCTGTAGAAGTCACTGTATAAAGTGACAAAGATTGCCCAACCACGCCCCGGCTTCCCACCCGCAGGCATGGCCAATTGTTCTCGTACGGATGCCCGGCGAAGCCATGAGGAACCGCATTTAATTTGTGTCAAACCCCAGTTTCCACAGTGGCGTGCGGGAACTTTACTCCTGCGACACCCGATCGCCAGTTGTTTGTTTGTAATGAATGGATTGAATACATAACCAAAACAAGTGGATTCCTTATGTTTGTGTCATGCCAACCTGACCTGCCACCTACTTTGGTACAATAACCGCTGTTGTGATGACGATGACGTAGTGTTACAGCGACAACAGAGTACTCTCTGTTCTGGGTAATTGCTCACTTGTAAGGGAGCCCTATCGATACCTAGACAAAGGAGTTGTGTACAACCAACAGGTCTCGTTTCACCTTGTTTTTTACTCTTTCCTATAACCTGACTGCAGAAGAGCAAAGATCGCTCACTAAGTGTTTCAATTTGAAAGCGTTCTTGAGGAAACCGATTGCTGACTGAGAAACACTTGACTAGCAGCTGAAAACAAGCCTAAGTCATTATTTGGCTCGTCTCTCAAAAGAGAGAGACATATCAGTTATATCACAGATATCACACCCTCGATATCTTTTTGCCAACACACTCGGCGAAGAGTCTCGACGCAGTCATCGTCTGTGCATCACGATCACAGCCATTTTTTTTTTTAAAAGAGCCTGCAAACAAAGGCAAACCCGCCAAAACCCCGGTGGCGTTCTACAGCTGCCGGCGGCATCCGAAAAAACACGGGGGGAAAGCTAGGGTAGCTGATTAAACCGCGAACGCATAAATTAGCGCATTTTTCTGCTTTTTAAAACAATGATTACCTTAGCTACGAGACCGTACAGCTATGGCAAAGTGTTTGTGCGGTTAGGAGGAGTAAAGTAATTACTTTGTTTGTGGGAGTAGTCACAGTGTACTTAAGCAAACAATGGAGGCTCAGCTAGGCTTCCCGCTGTGCTGTGTGAACGCTGACTGGGCTGCGCCAGAGAAAGGAAACTAATGAGATGTGTGTGTTTGTGAGTGTGTGCATGCGTACTTACGTGTGTGTGTGTGCGTGCGTGCACGTGCGTCTGCGTGCACAACAAACACAGTGACACCTTCAGAAAGGCTCCTCGCTTTAATCATAGAGTGTGATCACCGTGAACCTTAGTTTTTTTTAACCCATTTAGGCCTAGAATTATTGAATGCTTTAACTAGTGAAAAATAGCAGATCTACAAGCTCACAGCTTGTATTTTTTGAAAAGTTGTGAAAATGTGTGCAAATCTTTGAATATATGTATTTTTAAAGCGAACGATTGTAACTCAAATTTTGCTTCTGGGTGGTCCCTGGAACTAGATATTTTGAGATGCCGGTCCGTGGCCAAATAAATATCATTGTGGGGGTCCTTCACATGAAAAGGTTTGAGAACCACTGACATAGTAGTCTCTCAAGAACAGACTAACTGAGCTCCAGTTAAGTGAAAAGGACCTTTTCTTTGACGATGGCTGGCCAGATTGCTGACATAGAAACATAGTTTTTTCAAAAACTCTTAGAAGCATTCAAAAGACACTTATAGAATCGGCTCAAAATTCTAATTTTCACGAATTTTCAAAAATAGCAGATCTACAAGCTCGCAGCGCGGCTGTGAGCTTGTATATCTGCTATTTTTCAATAGTAAAAGCATAAAATAATGATACACAATAATGTGTATACCCGTTCTAAACGGGCTAATAAATTCCGATATAACAGAAGATCAACGGAGGCGCTACCTCGCCGGAGCACCTTCGCGTGATACCCTATTAGACGAGCGCTACAGATGACTAACCTTTTGTGTTATTTTCTCGGCTATTTACCGAGCAGGTGCAGAAAATCCAGGTTTTACTGACTGAGTCACCGTTTTTCCTGCAGCATCTGGAGGGGAGGGGGGGGGGGGGGGGAGGTGTTGAGCTGTCTATTTTGCGAGCAGATAAAAATCCGCGAGCACACTCAGCACAGACACACGGACGGTCACACCGTGATGAGGTGAAGCGATATGACACGGCCCCGGACCCCCGATCAAAAGCGCCGGGGTGTGAGTGAGGCTACTCAATACAGAATTAATCAATTTAGACCGGGTACGCATTATGGCGTATTATTATTATTTTATGCTTTAACTATTAAAAAAAATAAAAAAATAGCAGATCTACAAGCTCACCCGATTGTAGATCTGCTATTTTTTTGAAAAATCGTAAGCATTTGAATTTTGACCCGATTTTCACCCGACTCTATAAGTGTCTTCTAAATCCTTCGAAGTCTTTTTGAAAAACACATGTTTCTACGTCGTGGTTCTCAATCTCTTTCATGTCAAGGACCCCTAGAATTACATGTATGTATTTGGCCGCCGACCCCCGTCTCAAGATATTTTGTATCAGGGACCCCCCCCCCCCCCAGAAGCAAATATTTGAGTTACAAATGTTCACTTTAAAAATGAGATATTCAAAGATTTGCGCAAATTAATGTTCACGATTAAAAAAAAATAGCAGATCTACAAGCTTGTATATCTGCTATTTTTTCAATAGTTAAAACATTAAACAATTCGAGGCCTAAATGGATTAATCAAAAGCCATCCAGTGGCCTGGATAAATCATTAAATCGCCGCTCACCGCTATACAGTGCCACGGCCGGTGCCCCCCCCCCGGCTAATCACGGGGCCGAAATTTCCAGCCGAGCAGCGTTTGTCTATAAAAATACAAATAGAATGTGTCACGGAGGCAGCGGAGCGAGCGTCGCTATCGCCCGGGCTCACTTTCTTTTTCTGCTGATCCCATGCTGTGCCTCGTCCACCCATTAGAAAAGTCTTGAAGGCAGAGAGCCACGCGGGAATATAGGAGCTGTCTTCCCAGGACTCATTCGAGAGGTAACAGGTATACCACAAACAGCACATGGAGGGAGGAGACAGGGGCGTCACAAGGTGGGGGGGGGGGGGGGAAGTGGGACTGAGTTACTATAGGGCCCCAAGGTGGAGGAGGAGAGGGGCCTTAATTCTTTTATACTTTAGCTATTGAACAATGGCAGATATATACAAGCTCACAGCTAGGCACTCGTAGATCTTCTATTTTTGAAAAGTCGTGAAAATGTGTGCAAATCTTTGGATATAATGTATTTCTTAAGCAAACGTTTGTGACTCAAATGTTGCTTCTGGGGGGTCCCTGGAACGAAATATTTTGAGATGGGGGGTCCGTGGCCAAACACATATCATTTTGGGGGTCCTTCACGAGAAAGAGTTTGAGCACCACTGACATAGAAACATTGTTTTTTTCCCCAAAAAACCTTAGAAGGATTTGAAACATTCAAAGACTTACACCAAGTTTTCACGATTTTTCAAAAATAGCAGATCTACAAGCTCGCAGCGCGGCACTCGGTGCCACGCTGCGAGCTTGTATATCTGCTATTTTTCAATAGTTAAAAGCACAAAATAACTGAAGTGAATCCTTGTTACCCAGGGCCCAGAATTTGGTGCGACCGACCCCCCTGGCGGTAGATATAACACGTAGTCAGCCAGCCAGCCAGCCAGCCAGCCAGCCATACCCCGTCTCTCTCTCTCTCTCTCTCTCTCTCTGCTCGCTCCATGGGAATAATAAGAGGAAAAGAGAGAAAAAAAAAGAAACACCCACGTCTGACGAGGCAACAAGTCGAAGCTTTATGTTCCTCGCTGAGAGAGAGAGAGAGAGAGAGAGAGAGAGAGAGAGAGAGAGAGAGAAAGAGAGAGTGGAAACAGTTGTCATGGAAGCAGGGAGTGCTTAACTCTCAAATACCCGGAACGCGCCCAAGTCGCGTTAGATTTTAACCACTTTAACCACTATTTTATGCCTTAACCATTGAAAAATAGCAGATATACAAGCTCACAGCGCGGCACCGAGTGCCGCGCTGCGAGCTTGTAGATCTGCTATTTTTGAAAAATCGTCAAAATGTGTGCAAGTCTATGAATATCTTTGACCCGATCTTTGACCCGACTTCTAAATCCTTCCTCTAAAATCAGTGGTTCTCAAACTTTTTCATGTCAAGGACCCCCAAAATTACAGGTATTTAGCCACGGACCCCCATCTCAAAATATGTTGTTCCAGGGACCACCCAGAAGCAAATATTTGATTTACAAATGTTCGCTTTTAAATAGATATATTCAAAGACTTGCAAAGAAAAATCATGATTTTTCAAAAATAGCAGATCTACAAGCTCGCAGCGCGGCACTCGGTGCTGCGCTGTGAGCTTGTATATCTGCTATTTTTCAACAGTTAAAGCAGTCAATAATCCTAGGCATAAATGGGTTAAACTTGAGGTCTTCACGGGTAATTTGTGCCGGAATTGCATTCTAAAAAAGCATAGCGTCTGTTCGCGCCGTGCTGGATTGGCATGTGAGTGCGTGCCGATGCCGTCGAGGGCGGCGTGTTTATGCAACTTCTTTCAGCCAAACTGAATTATTTCTTTGAACAAAATGACTCACTACCTACCTACATGTGTTTTGGAATTATATTGGTATTATGCTGTACTAGAAGCTCGGCCGCCCGAATTCTCATGATGCCCCTGGAACGTCTCTCTGTATCGGACCCAGTCAAACGTGACAATTTATTTTCAAAAATGTTTAAAAATTGCAAAAAAAAAAAACTGCTGATCCAGTAGCGTAGCGACCCCCCCGCCGGGCCTCAATGCGATCTACAAGCTCACAAGCTTGTACTGTAGATCTGCTATTTGTGGCTACAGTTCTCAGAATATTGGTCACTAGGGTTCAAGTGGTTAATATAAAAAGGATTGGAAGATTTGGAGGACCCCCTGCAGTAACTCTGTCTGAGGACCCCCTAGGGGTCCCGGAGTCACGGACGGATCAACAATATCCTACTTGCTTCTGAAGCCTACAACTCTTTTTCTTTTTTAAGTGGGTGGCGGGCCCACCAAAGAAATCAGATATTAGTTTCAGAGCCATGCTGTAAAAAACTACCGATAAAAGCCCTAAACACTAAACAGACGGCAGAGAGAAGATTCTCATGCCTACCGCTAAAAGTAAACAGGAAACAGCTGTCCTCAAGCAACTGATCTGATTGGGCAATCGTAGCATTCGTCAAGAGGGAGCGGTGGCGCATTAGGCGGTGTCGCATTAGGGCCCCCCCGGGCACTAATGCGACTGCATTGGCTGCTTTGCCTATTGCTCTGCCTGCCCCTGAGCTGATCTATAAGATAGGATAAGTAGGTCGCGAGTGGCTTATTGTCGGTATCAGCCGGTAACACGCAGGAGTCTGTCCCCATTACAATGCATTAGACCCCTGGGAGACGGCTTGCTGAGGTGGAGCGCCACACCACACCTACCAGCAGCTCCTAGTACTTGCCGCTCGACTTGCCGCACCCACGCCGTGCTACTCATACGCTGAGTTGGCAATGCCCGGAATCAAACCCATGACCTTGTGGTCCAAACGCGAGAGCTCTACCGACTGAGCTAACCGGACACAAGAATTAGAGAAAATAGCCGTTCTCTATTTTCTGTGATCAAGTGATGAACTGCCTGAATAAGAAAGAGATCTAGCACTGCTCCGCTTTGTGTGTTACTGTTCGGTAAAATGTCGGGCGTCGGGCTGAGATTTAGTTTAGAGAGGGCACAGATGGTCCTGCAATTTGCACAATGCAACATGTATTATGAATAGCCTCTATGCATGGACAGGCAGCTCCTTAACCCCCCCAAAAAACAGAGCAACAGCTAAACATGCCAATACAGAAATTGGAATCGACTCTCAATACACGCCAGAACACTACAGGGACACGGCATGCGACATGCCATGTGCTCCTCATTAAATTATTACTTAGCCCCAGATAGGACCATATCCCTCAGTGTCAGGGGCTAAATCACATTCCGGGATGACCTCTTAACGTCGATTGCACCCTCTCCTTGCTGACACGGGACATGATTAAAGCAGTTCAAATGAAGCCTTATTTGAATTCTCGCACATAAGCCATCATATCCCAGCCCTCCGGCCGTCTCAGCATTCCTGCTCCGTCTGCCCAGCTGTGAGGACTGGACGCGCTGTGTTCGCAGGCTCCCCTCTTTTCACCAGGGACGTGCTGGGCCCCTGATTCAGCCCGGGAAAAAGAGTTGTAGAGGCCCTCATTTCGCGCTATAGAGAGAGATCTCTCTCTATAGCGCTGCTGCTACTCAAAGATTGCTGCCATTTCAGATCATGACAAGTGACAAGCCAGTGGGCCAATTACATGAGTTATATTTCGTCATTGTCGGGTGGAAACCTTGTACGTCCAAAACCATTTTAAAAATGATTTAAACTAGTGAAAACAGCCGATCTACAAGCACACAACGCCTCGCGGTGCGAGGCGTTGTGTGCTTGTAGATCTGCTGTTTTCACTACTTTTGTGCGACAGCCTTGTATGATGAAGCAGGGCTTTGCAAATCTGAAACTTGGAGATACAAAGTTTTCTGCCCGACAGTGACGATTTACTTTGTTGGCCGACCAGCCCCCAAAAATGGAACGAAGGCCGACATTTTATTTAAATCTTCTTCCTAATGGCCGGCCTGGACCGGCCGGGAATGAACCGGCCGTTCGGGAGTTGTCCCGCTTTTCCCAATGGCCAGCACGTCCCTGCTTTTCACTGCATGCGAGGGCCAGCGCCGGGCGGCAGGGCGGCAGGGCCCCCATGCTGCTTTTGCATTAAGAGATGCTAATGCAGAGGAGGTCGCTGCGTCTCTGATATATCCACAGCTCAGCGGGAAGCAGCCCAACCTCCCACTGGCAGCCGCCCTGGGAAACAGAGGGCCCTCTCTGAGGAAGGGGCTGGAGGGGCCTAGGGGCGTCAATTGGGTATGGCAGGGGTATGCAGCTGCCATACCCTGGGTCCAGGGGGGAACATAAAATGTACTTTTAAATATAAATCCATGAATGTCTCTTTGTCTATCTGTGCTGGTTATTGTGTTGTTAAATTACAGTAAAATAACTACAAATGCAAAATTTAACAAAATGGTCACTTTAACAAGGTATTATAATTATATTCTCCACACTTGTATTCTACCCATCTTGACAGAATGGTATATTCCCAGGTTCCGCAGGTCAGCTGCACAGGTGCAATGTATTATTGTTAATTGTGGCACGTTTACTAACATGCCAAGTTTAACAGACAGACAAAACCCGATTTTTTCCATATCTCCCATCTTTGCCATACCCTAGCTTTTGCTGAACTGACACCACTGGTGGGGCCCCGAGCCAACAAGACACATGCTAGCACAAAAACCCAGCGCTGCAGGCTTCAGTGAGCCGCAGAACTCGTCAGCCGTATACAAGAGAAGAAGCCCTGGTTCGGTGCTCTTTAGAGAACCCGAACTGAGGGGAGAGGAGGAGGAGAAGGAGAGAAAGAAAAAGAACACAAATAATAACTAGAAATACTGTTCCTACGAAACAGTGTGGGCTCGCTCGTGACTATATTCTGCAGCGTGCTAACTAACTGTCATGTGAAGCTCAACCAATACCCCAGCTAACACCACTCCCAGATTTTCCACACCTCAATTGCACCTCATTGGCTAAGGGCCCTGCCTTTGTACTGTCTGCGACGGAACTCACTATATAAATAATGACGATAATAATAAATAATAATAATAATAGCTTGGATTTATATAGCGCTTTTCTAAATACCCAAAGCGCTGAACAACAAAGGAAAACAAACTTTATTAGAATAAAAACAGTAAATTCAGTAAATTCAACAATTAAAAAGATAAAAGTCAGTCGGGGACTCTGGGCATAGATTCCAGACCTCAGCTGGGGTAGGCTATCCTGAAGAGGTGGGTTTTGAGAGAGGTTTTGAAGGAGGGGAGGGAGGGAGCGCTTCTAAGGTGGTTGGGGAGAGCGTTCCAGAGGGTGGGGGCAGAGACAGAGAAGGCCCTGTCCCCCCAGGTGCGGTACTTGGCCTTGCGGACCTCCAGGAGGTTGGCTTCACTGGACCTGAGGGATCGGGTTGGGACGTAGGGATGAATAAGGTCAGATAGGTAGGAGGGAGCCAGGTTATTGAGTGCCTTGAAGGTGGTTAGTAGGATTTTGTAGTGGATGCGTTGTATGACAGGGAGCCAGTGTAGGTCGTGGAGGACAGGAGTGATGTGGTCTCTGGAGCGGGTACTGGTGAGAAGGCGGGCGGCAGAGTTTTGGACATACTGTAGTTTGTTGAGGATTTTGGCGGTGGTGCCGTTGAGGATGCTGTTGCAGTAATCTATCCGGGATGTGACAAATGCGTGGATGAGTGTTTCGGCAGCTGTGAATGTGAGTGAAGGGCGGAGGCGTGCAATGTTCCTGAGGTGAAAGAAGGCAGTTTTGGTGATCTGGTTTATGTGGGGGCGGAATGAGAGGGTGGAATCAAACATGACACCAAGGTTGCGGATGTGAGTGGAGGTGGTTACAGTGGAGCCGTCAATACTGAGAGTGAAATTCTGGGTGGGGCGGGTGAGGGAATCTGGGCCGATGATGAGGATTTCTGATTTGTTGCCATTGAGTTTGAGAAAGTTTCTTTGCATCCATTCTTTGAGTTCTGTAAGGCAGGTGGTGAGGGTGGAAAGGGTGGCAGCGGTGACAGTTTTGGTGGAGAGGTAGAGTTGAGTATCATCGGCATAACAGTGAAATTGGAGGTTGTGGTGACGGAGGATCTGACCAAGTGGTAGTATGTATATGATGAAGAGGAGGGGACCAAGTACAGAGCCCTGGGGGACACCGTGGGTGACTGGGGCAGTGGCGGAGTGGCAGTTGTTTATGGAGACAAACTGGTGACGGTCGAAGAGATAAGATGTTAACCAGGAGAGTGCAGTGTTGGTTATTCCAAGGGAGGATTTGAGACGGGAGATGAGGATGGAGTGGTTGATGGTGTCGAAGGCGGCAGAGAGGTCAAGGAGGATGAGGATGGAAAGGAAACCATTATCAGCGGAGAGGAGAATGTCATTGGTGACTTTGAGGAGGGCTGTTTCAGTGCTGTGATTTGAGCGGAAACCAGATTGGAATGTTTCGTAGAGGTTGTTTGAGTCCAGGTGTGATTTCAGTTGAGAGGCAACAGCTCTTTCCAGTATTTTGGAGATGAAGGGGAGATTTGAGATAGGCCGATAGTTGTTAGGGGTGTCAGGGTCAAGTCCGGGTTTTTTGAGAATGGGGGTAACGGCAGCCAGCTTTAGGGCAGCTGGGATGAGACCGGTGGACAGCGAGGTGTTGATGATGTTGGTGATGAATGGAGAGAGCGTGGGGAGACAAGCTATGACTAGGGAGGAGGGGATTGGGTCGAGGATGCAGGTGGATGTTTTCATGCCAGAGGTTATGGAGGAGAGGTCAGTGGTGGTGATTGTGGCGAAGGTGCTGAGGGGCTGACCAGAGAACAGCGGGGGGGCAGGTTCGGGGTCAGAGGGGTTGGTGGAGGTGGTGGCCAGTTCAGAGTGAATGGTGTCAATTTTGGATTGAAAAAATGTTAAGAAGGATTCACATTTACTGGTGGTGAATGAAGAGGTGGCGGTGTCCATGGGTTTCAGCAGTTTATTAACAGTGGAGAACAGTGTTTTGGGGTTATTGCTACCGGACTGGATGATGAAGGAGTGGTGGGACTTGCGTGCATTGTTGAGAGCTTGTTTATATTGCTGCTGGTGGGAATTGTAGACTTCGGAGTGGACAGTTAAACCAGTTTTAATGGCAAGCCGCTCAAGCTGGCGGCCCTTCTTTTTGAGCTGGCGGAGATGGTCAGTGTACCAGGGGGCGGAATGGGTGTAGGAGACTGATTTGTTTATAGTAGGAGCGAGCTGATTGAGGCATATGGAGAGTGAGTTATTGTAGTTGTTGATAAGTTCAGTGGGGGAGGCATTGAGAGTGAGTGAGGAATCAGGAATGGTATCAATCAGGAGGGAGGAGAGAGAGGAGGGTTGGATAGATTTGAGGTTGCGGAATGTGATGGAGCGTTTCAGCTTGGTGACGGGGGTGGGGATGTCAATATCCATGGTGAGGGCCAGATGGTCAGAGATGTGTTTGAGAGTGGTGCCGGAGGTGGTGAGATTACTGATGGTGGTTCCGGTAGTGCAGATGAGATCCAGGGTGTGTCCTTTATTATGAGTTGGAAAATCAACGTGCTGGGTGATGTTGAATAGATTTAAAATGTCCAATAATTCTATGGCAGCGGGAGAGTTTGCAGAGTCAATGTGAAAGTTGAAATCGCCAATTAAGAGAAGGGATGGGGAAATAGCACAGAGGTGAGTGAGGAATGTAGAAAAGTCAGAGGGGAATGATGGGTTGGGTTTGGGGGGGCGATATATTACTGCAGTTACCAGGGGTTTGGGTCCAGATAGTTTAAAAACCAGGTGTTCGAATGAGGAGGAGGATGGAATGGTGACAGGGCTGGTTTTTATTTGCTCACGGTGTATTATGGCCAGGCCACCACCACGTTTGTTGTTGCGGGCTTTGTCCATGTAAACATATCCAGGAGGAGTGCATTGGTTGAGTGAAAAATAGTCCTGTGGTTTTTGCCATGTTTCAGTAATGCAGAAGAAATCGATATTTTTGTCCATAATAAATTCACTGAGAGTGGGTCCTTTGTCAGATAGTGCACGGGTGTTGAACAGGGATATTTTGAGAGTGGAGTAGAGTTGGGCAGGGGGTGGGGCTTTGATCAGTGGCTGGAGACAGGCAGAGCGCACGTGTTGTTTGTTGTGATGACGTAATGCAGCTGGGGCAGCGCGTACAGTTGTCCAGAGAGAGGGGATAGTTGAATGGTCAGACCGGGAGTAGGAAAACTTACTTCGGGAGCTTCGGTGGATGTATTTAGTGCGGCGTAACAATCCGTGTTGTTTGATGGCTGTGACGATGGATGGAACGATGGTGTGATTGTTGAGTTTGAGGAGTTGCAAGGTGGAGTATTGAAGAGGCATGTTAGCCGAGGTGGACGATAGCCTGGTGTTGTTAGCCGCTGGTCGCACAGTTGTTGACCGGGCGAGATGTAAACACAGAGACACCAGGGTGATCCAGAGCATGGCGGGTTCAACGGAGGGAGGACAGAGGAGGAGAAAACGCAGGCTATGGTAGCCGCTAACTCCACTGACAGCACGGAGCTGCTGCTGTTGTACGACTGACTGCCAGCTAGCCCTAAGACCGCTGACTAGCCAGAAGGATCCACTGACGGCGAGGAACTGACTGCTTGCTGCTGGCTGCCAGCTAGCCCTAAAGCCGCTGACTAACCAGAGCTCCGGGACGTTGGAATCAGTCCGTGTTCTCCGGGAGGAAGACCGGGAAAGTAGCAGCGTTCCTAGGCGATGGTAGCCTGAGTCAGTGGACCAGCAGGTAGGAGAATACAAATTTAAAATAAATAAAGCGTCCGGCTGAGGTCTGGAGGGTGGAAGCGGCAAGTGTTGAAATAAAGGAACACTAAGCCTAGCAAAAAAGATAAAAACAATACTGGATCACGCTAAAATTAATCTTAAAAGCTCGGGTGGAGAAGCGGCGAACAAACAGACGCCTGCGTCCTCTCCCAATAACATAGTAACACAGTGTTCTCGCCTTTCAGTGTTCTCGCCTTTCAGGCGAGCCCACAACAATAAACACAGACACATATCTTGGGAAGATGTTAATGCGAATAACAATATGCAGCTCAGAGCGTTTAAACCTTCAGCATCCGCCAGAACATTCTTTTAAGCCATTTAGACCTGAAATTATTTTATACTTTAAGCTATTGAAAAATAGCAGATATACAAGTTCACAGCGCGGCTGCGAGCTTGTAGATCTGCTATTTTTGAAAAGTCGTGAAAATGTGTGCAAATCTTTGAATATAATGTATCTTTAAAGGGAACATTTGTAACTCAGATTTTGCTTCGGGGGGGGGGTCCCTGGAATTAAATATTTTGAGATGGGCGTCCGTGGCCAAATACTTGTTATTTTGGGATTCCTTCACATGAAAAAGTTTGAGCACCACCGACATAGAAACTTAAAAGGATTTAGAAGACACATATATAATCGGGTCAAGATATTCAAAGACTTACACACAAATTTTCAAGATTTTTCAAAAATAACAGATCTACAAGCTCGCAGTGTGGCACTCGGTGTCGCGCTGTGAGCTTGTATATCTGCTATTTTTCAATAGTTAAAGCCTAAAATCGTGCGTAATAACGCGTCTCCCGGACTAAACGGTTTAAGCCCCCGCACGCAGGCTATGAAGAGCACCTTGGGCGGACGTAATCTGAGGTGATAAAAAGCCACCTGTTTTTCCAGTGCGACGGCTACACCGCCAGCCAATTATTTCAGGCACAATACTGTACGTAGATCTCTGTAATGTGATGTTTACGCCGCGGTGGAAGGAAAAATAAAAGGAAATAGCTAGCCCATACGGGGTCGTCTCTCTCTCAACTCAGAATTTCAATATTTTCTCTCTTCAGTGACTGACCTGCCGTGTCAGACCAGATAGGATTTGATATTCTAGTCGTCTCTTTTTTACTGCGGTGACTTTTTGAATTAGCTTTTGTGCCGGTGTAATTCCGCCCGAATAACCTGAGACGCATACTAAACGCCAGATCTACATAATGTTCAACCGCCGACTCTGGAGCCACAAAGCCTTTTATCAAACAGAAAAGAAAAAAAAATAACCCAGGCATCCACAGTTCCACACACAAAACAGAACGCATTAGCTTTCCTTTCCCCTCTCCTACTATATTAAATACACACCATAGACGCAATTCATAGAATACAGTGTTGGCCATGTTCGCCTGTGCTTTTTATTATCCCTCCCCCCCCCCCACACTACTTCACAATGACCCTCATTGTGGTGGGGAGTCACTTTGAGAGGCTTGTGGTGCAGAGCTGAGGGGAGGCCCCCCTTGTCACAAAAAAACGTTTGCGTTTCAGTTCTTATATAGGCTACTCATGTTTTTAATGTACTTGAGAATGAACCCCAGCAAGCACGGTCAGGACCAATCAGTGACGTCTCGATTGGGGCCAGATCACAGCCGATATGGGGATGATCTTGACGTCATTACCAGGACGTTATAAGGACTTTTTTGTTTGACAGGATTTATGTTGGTTGAAATCAGGTGATATTCTAGGCCAGATAAATAGTTATATAACTAGTTAGATATGTCCCAGAATATAACCTTATATGCTCATATTTCAACTAACATTTCAAACAATAACAATAATCCTGTCAAACCAAAAAGTCCATATGACGTCCTGGTAATGACGTCAAGATCATCCCCATTATGGGCTGTGATCTGGCCCCAATCGAGACGTCACTGATAGGTGGTAAACAGTAGGTGAGTGTTTCCCAAGCAATGGGTCAAGATCCATCTTTGTCACATTTTTATGGGACACGAGTAAATATCCCCTTTTCTCTTCTACAGAAAAGGCAAAGAATTTCATGAATACATTTAAAAAAAAAAACGAAATACAAAATTCTGTACATCTAAAAGATAAACTTTAAAGTGGTGAAAATAGACGATCTGCAAAGCACACAAGGCGGCGCGAAGCAACGCCTTGTGTGCTTGCAGATCGGCTGTTTTCGT
>NW_027664774.1:0-1000 GCF_963921795.1 Nannobrachium achirus | reverse complement strand
ATGGAGGTCCGTGGTTCAAATCAGGCCCGGCGCCACGGGGGTGCCAGAGGGGGCCTTTCACCCTCAGTTGCAAATCCTGCCCCCTCAGTTTAAGTTTTGTATTGTCACTGTCAGGCAGAAACCTTGTATCGCCGATTTTCAAATTTCTACGCTTTATCGTAAAGTAAAGCCCCGCTTTATCTTCCAAGACTATCACACAAAACTAGTGAAAATAGCAGATCTACAAGCACACAACGCCTCGCGATGCGAGGCGTTGTGTGCTTGTAGATCGGCTATTTTCACTAGTTTAAATAGTTTTTTAAATGATAAATACAAAACCAACAGTATTGGACATACAATGTGGTTCCCACTCAACAACATCAAACTATATATTGTTTTAATATAAAATTGAGATGTGCCCCCTCACTATTTTCAACTGCCCCCTCAGTCATTTCATCCTGCAGCCGAGCCTGGCTCAAATGCAAAATGAATAATGGACCTTGATATGAAAAAGGTTGAAAACCACTGCTCTGTGATGGCAATAGGGAGTTCATATCATAATGCAATGTAGAGGTAAATTAATACATTTATCGTCACTGTCTGGCCAAAACCTCTTAACTCCATTTGTGAGGTTTTAGATTTTTTTTTGCATAAATCAGGGCTATTGAACACCCTTTACATGTGAGTGTTGGTTTAAAACCATATTGAACCAATGGAAAGTAGTAAAAAGTGCTTGGGACAAAACCTCCTAACTCCACACTTTCTGCCAAACCAGCTAACTCCACCCGTTTGGCCAACTCTTTTTATTTTTCTCATAAATATGTGCTATTGAACACCCTTTATGTCTGTGTGTTGGTTCAAATAATATTGAACCAATGAAAAGTAGTAAAAAAGTGCTTCGGTCAAAACCTCCTAACTCCACTCGAGCTAATTTTTCCCGAAAATGAACATTTTGGAGTTAGGAGGTTTCGGCCCGACAGCAGAAATATAGTATAGAAAATACATACATCTTCCGCAGGTT
>NW_027664775.1:0-29047 GCF_963921795.1 Nannobrachium achirus | reverse complement strand
ATTTGACAGAAAAAAACTTTAACTGATAGCTAGAACAATGAAACTTCTCCAGTTGTTTTCTGAAACTTTATTTTTAAATATGCAAATTATGCATTATATGCGCAAAAATGCCTAATTGTCATGTATTTTGGGGACATATATCTGAAGATTGGATAATGGCAAATTCAAAAATATTGTTTCATTTTCTTGACACATTAGTGACAAAATAAATATCAGATGATGAACTTTAGATAATATGTTGAACTTTGATAATTAGGGTTGAATAGGTGAACAGGTGTACTGTGTATGTTGATTGGACACTACTCTTTTACCACTAACAGACATCTCAACCGCTTGGTAGAGCATATTTTTTAAACAAGAATAAAATCTTACTTTAAGAACTATTTCAGCATATATTATAATGACACTGTGTGATGTCACTGCACCCTCAGGTGGATATTATTGGCCATCATACACCCCAACCAAATGGTAGAGATGGCTGAATGAGGTTGAGTTAATTTCAGCATTGTTTTCAATGAGAAATATGGACTTAAAATGTGCTCTACCATTTGGTTGAGAGAACCATCAAAGGGTATTAAATGATACTGTAGAAACAGTGTTATGAGCAGAATACAGTGCATTCAAAGTTAGTCTGGTTGATATTAGGAAAACCTTCGATATTCGATAACGTTGTTGAATACCTCGATATCGATATTACTCACGATATTAGTCAAAACAATTGCATTATATAGTTTTTAATGTTTTTCTGCTTTAGGTCCACTGCCTGCCTAACCCAGATAATGAATATCATATCCATGCATGCACACTGCACAGTACACATAGAATAAAGACATTACATGAATAGCATATCCATGCATGCACACTGCACAGTACACATAGAATAAAGACATTAAATGAATATCATATCCATGCATGCACACTGCACAGTACACATAGAATAAAGACATTAAATGAATATCATATCCATGCATGCACACTGCACAGTACACATAGAATAAAGACATTAAATGCCTTATTTCCATTTCCCGACAATAGTTTTATTGAAATAACTACACCTGGTTACAGATGGACTGTTTTTTTTTTTTGCATGTGCATGCATAGTGTGTCTGTTAACTCATTTGCTGCGATTTTAAACATAGCTGAACTCAGCAACTGCCAAATTGTCCTTACCTTTTAACGTTGGCGCGTGCGCGCATCGTACAAGATCTGTGTGCAACTCATGTAGCAGGCACGTAGACTCGAGCACAGCTTTCAATTATTTTAAATAGACATTTCCGTTGTCAGGCTATAATTGCCACTGTTTACAGAAAAAACTCATGTAAAAGGCCGAGCTGTGCGCTACGGTCCTGCGTGGGCACGTTCACACACATAGCACACGATCTGTGCGCAGATCATATGCCAGGCGGGTAAAGCATCGAAAACAGTTTCCAAATGAATAAAAAATGCATGAAAAACGACCATTCTATGGCCGTGCAGCTCCTTCCTTTGTTTACATGCAAACCTATGGGAGCGGAGCTATGACGCGGCCTCAGACCGGATACGGAAACCTAGATCCGGTCAAAACAGGAAATGCGGCCGGATACAGTTAGGAGGCGGGCCTAAAGAGTCCGAATCGGCGATAAACAGCGATCATACTTTTAATCGTTTTATAATGATTAAAGCTAATTAAATCTTCAGGCTCCTCGGGCATGGCAGGGCACTACAGTGGGAAATCTTCGGTTTCGACGGCATTAGCAGGAAATGAGTTCATTAATTAATTTGACACATACACCAATACCTCATTTCAAGCTGTCTTTGTCGATATGTATAGGCCTACCTCACATCACATACCTCCATATTGATATATTTTCGATATATTACCCAGCCTTAATTCACAGTATGTTCAAAATGCATCACTGACATGGGCTTTAAGTAAAGTGTTAAGGCCAGGTATGTCTTTTACCTGAGCAGGTGAGTCCAACAGTCTTGTCAGGTGAGCAGGTGTTTCTAGTTGAGTCTGAGGTTCTACAGTCCAGGAGGGCAGACTCGTTGCCTTGACACTGGAACTCTTTGGTCCACATTGTGGTGTTCACTGCTCCATAGAGCGCCCCCTGGAGGACTGAAGGAGGCCCACAGCCAAGCTCCCTACAGACCACCTCTGCATCCTGCTGGTCAAAGTCACCTTCACACACTGAGAGCCACGACTGATCAGACTTCACCTCCACTCTGCCTGAACACAAACCGGTCCTGTTCGCATTCACCAACCTCACTGACTCTGGAGGGGGGGGGGGGGGGGGGGGGGGGGGGGGGAGAGAGGGAGTTTAAAAAATTAGAAAAGAAAAAACAGGGAGATTTGGAGGTTGGAGTTTTGAAAGTTGAGTTTAATAATAACTAGAAAGTTGCAATTCCGGGAAATTCCGGGTTGATACCCTCACAAAAACATGCAGTAACCCTGGTCTCAATAATGCCTCCCCCTGGCCAGCCGGGGTGCCTGATGGAGGGGAAAGGAACTGGTTGGAATAACGTGTTCCTTCCACGCGCTACGTCCAAACCAGGGAAATCTCCACTGTGCATTGAAGGAAGCATGAGGTCAGTCCGTTGTCTCCCCAGGCGTGGCAGAGGGAGAGCAGAGCCCAGGATTACATAGGCAACTGGCACTGGGTGAAAAATGGGTTGCAAAATCGTGGGGTAAGAATTATAAGAAGAAATATATATATATATCTGCTGTTTTCACTACTGTTGTGCGACAGCCTTGTATGATGAAGCAGGGCTTTACTTTGCGAAGAAACGTATACATTTGAAACTAGGAAATGTTTCTGCCCGACAGTGATGATATTTACACCCCCGTATTATGTTGGTGTGACCATGGATTCTTGGGACATGAAAAGTGTGCCCATGCAGAAAAAAGGTTGAGAAACACTGCTGTAGAGTGTTGTAATGATGTATATATAAATAACAACCAGACAGGGGTATCACGATCGGCTGGTGAAGTGGAAACATTTAACCAGAAGTTTATTAATAATTCTGCAAATCCATTTACTAGAGGATTAAATATTTGAGAATTTAACAACACCTCACAAGGCGAGGCATTGTGAGCATGTAGATCTGCTATTTCCACAATTTCTGCCACTAATAATAGACAATTTGGCCAATGTTTAATTTGTCATTTTAGAGGTATTAAAATGTCACTTTAGAAATGTGCAGATACCCTCTATACACTTGGTTTGTTTACTGTTGAGTGAGAAAATCATCTGGGGACGCCCCAAAATAATGGGGAGTAATGGAACCCCCTGTGGGTCCTACCCCACAGGTTGAGAACCACTGATCTATTGTGATCATACAACCATTTCTCTCTGTTTTACCTTTTCTTTCTTGAAACTGATATAGACTAGTGCAGAGGTCTTCAACAGGGGGTCCGGGACCCCTAGGGGGTCCTCAGAGTTGCTACAGGGGGTCCTCCAAATCTTTGTGTGATAGAAACTTTTTTTCTCCTTTTTTATATTAACATCTTGAACCCTAGTGTCCATATTCTGAGAACTTCAGCCAAAAATAGCAGATCAAAAAGCTCACGCCTCACGCTGCGAGGCGTTGGGGCTTGTAGAAGCTTGTAGATCGGCTATTTTCGGCAAAGAGCTTTGGTGTAGAGGGGAAAAAGAGCAGACTAAGTACAGAGTGAAAGGTCAAGTTTGACATTGACGGTTCAAGAGGTTAAATATCTGAAAACACAAATTGACATGAATCCAAAATACACTGATGATTGTGCTGTCAAACAATGAAACTATGGAATCTATGAACAGGTTGTGGGGGTCCCTGCTTCATCTCTCTCTCAACTAAGGGGTCCCTGCTTCATCTCTCTCTCAGCTAAGGGGTCCCTGCTTCATCTCTCTCTCAACTAAGGGGTCCCTGCTTCATCTCTCTCTCAACTAAGGGGTCCCTGCTTCATCTCTCTCTCAGCTAAGGGGTCCTTGGCCTGAAAACGTTGAAGACCCCTGGACTAGTGTCAGGGACGTGCTGGGCCCCTGATTCAGCCCGGGAAAAAGAGTTGTAGAGGCCCTCATTGCGCGCTATAGAGAGAAATCTCTCTCTATAGCGCTGCTGCTACTCAAAGATTTGCCATTTCAGATCATGACAAGTGATAAGCCAGTGGGCCAATTACTGTACATGAGTTATATTTCGTCGTTGTCGGGTGGAAACCGTGTATGTCCAAAACTGGTTGTTTTGTATTTATCATTTTAAAAATGATTTAAACTCGGTGCGAGGCGTTGTGTGCTTGTAGATCGGCTGTTTTCACTACTTTTGTGCGACGGTCTTGTATGATGAAGCAAGGCTTTGCTTTGCGAAACTTGGAGATTCGAGGTTTCTGCCCGACAGTGACGATTTACTTTGTTGGCCGCCCAGCCCCCAAAATGGAACGAAGGCCGACATTTTATTTTACATTTTTTCCTTATGGCCGGCCTGAACCGGCCCGGGAATGAACCGGCCGTTCGGGAGTTGTCCCGCTTTTCCCAATGGCCAGCACGTCCCTGGACTACTAGTGTCATTATTGAAGTCATGGCTGCTTACCTGAACAGATCACCTCATGTCTTCTGGAGGAGCTGTCAGGTGTCGCCTCCACGCACGCCACCACAGAAGATTGGGATCCAACACACCTCTCAGAGGAAACGAGCCAGACAGGCAGTTTTGCGTGATGATAAGTCTTTACACTGGAAACCAGAGAGCCACAGCCCAGCTCTTTGCAGGCTACAGACGACGCCCCCGTGCTCTGGTACTCATCAACCACCGGCCTCCACTCTCCCTGGTGGATCATCTCCAGTTTACCAGCACAGTGACTGGTTCCTCCCACCAACCTGACCTCTGTACAGAGACAATAGAGTAAGCAGTGCTTAAATAATGTTAATCACACTTATAATGCTTATAATGCACAGTAATTGCGGCCGTCAGGTCGCAGTTACTATCAAAACCTCGACCAGCTGTCCGTCAGTCTGTGAGTCAGTCTGTGAGTCTGTCACACGTCACACGTCACACTTTTGCCCTGCTCATATCTCCGCAACCGTTGCCCCGATCCATGCCAAATTTTGCACACACACTCCTTGCCTGCCAAACCACAACCTCCACCCATCGATTCTCACATGCCCCTCTTCTAGCGCCACCGTGAGGCAGATTCTTGCAAAACACATTTTTGGACACTGCTCCTACAATTTTTGCCCTAAAATCACGCAAATCGCTACACAGTATATCTACACTCATCTCTTCAACATGGATCTGTCCCATATAGCGCCACCATCAGGCCCATTTTTTCAAACACATTTTTGGACACTGCTCCTACACATTTTGGCCTAAAATCACGCTGCGACCTGGCGGTCGCTTATCTCCCGATTAGGGAGTCTTACTGGTAATATTATGTCTATCCAGCCCCCCTAGATGTTAGGTTAGGATCTGAAAGGATTGGACCCCAGACATAATGTAATGAGACGGTAACGCTATTGAGAACACTGGAGTTCAAGTCTGTATTATGGAGGACGCAAGTTCTGGTATTTAGAAATGGTCCGACAGTGTAGTTTGTCTTTTACCTGAGCAGGTGAGTCCAACAGTCTTGTCAGGTGAGCAGGAGTTTCTAGTTGAGTCTGAGGTTCTACAGTCCAGGAGGGCAGACTCGTTGCCTTGACACTGGAACTCTTTGGTCCACATTGTGGTGTTCACTGCTCTATAGAGCGCCCCCTGGAGGACTAAAGGAGGACCACAGTCAACCTCCCTACAGACCACCTCTGCATCCTGCTGGTCAAAGTCTCCTTCACACACTGAGAGCCACGACTGATCAGACTTCAACTCCACTCTGCCTGAACACAAACCAGGACCATTCACCAACCTCACTGACTCTGGAGAGAGAGAGAGAGAAAGAAAGAAAGAGAGAGAGAGAGAGAGAGAGAGAGAGAGGGAGGTCTTCAAGAAAAGGGAGACACCGACATACAGCCAATAACGGTACTTGCCAGCTCTGCTTGCACAAATAATAACATTCAAACAAACTAAACATCAGATCGCAAATTATATTTGCAACTCAATAATTGGAACTAATCCACACAAAGTCAATGAAAATATACAGAACTGCTGATCCTATACACACACGCGCACGCGCGCACACACGCATATGATGGAAAGATACATTGGTTTGTGGAGGAACCCCAATCTAATACCTCGAACCTTAGATTCTATGCCATGCGGTTACGGTTGAAATCATTGTTTGTTACCTGAACAGACCAACTCTATTCCGTAGAGCGAGTATGTCTCACTCGTCTCCTCTATGGTTCCACAAATCATCAGCGAAGATTCCACACAGGCGTGTGTGATCTCCCATGCATTTTGACGTTCGTGAGGAATCCTTTCTGTTGAAACAGCAGAGCCACAGTCCAGCCGTCCGCACACTGCAGTGGAAACCCTCAGGTTCAGGCCATGACGCCCGTCCACTGGTCTCCACTCTCTGTGGTGTTTCATCTCCAGTTTACCAGCACAGTGACTGGTTCCTCCCACCAACCTGACTGCACAGAGACGATAGAATAAGGCCTAACTGTGTTATAAACAACAACACAATACTGTAATATGTAATGCATTATAATCTGTGTATCTGTAGATAGATACCTGTATTATCCCAAGGGGGAAAATCAGTTGCCCAGAGGCACAACTATCCTTAGGCACAACTATCAATATAGTACAGTGCCCCCAAATCAAAGTGACTATAACAGTCAATGCTAGTTAGTGCAACAAGTATTTCATCATGTCAAACACAAGCAAAAATACTCAAAACTACTAACACAACCTAATAGTGCAGAGTGTCCAAAGGTCAGTGCGATATAACAACAACTAGAGAAAACTGTACAGGGGCAATAGAATAATAAGCAGTTGTGAATATGTATTACTTTGATTAGAAGGCCTTGTTTTAAGCCTATGATGTACTAGTAAAGCCTCTATCAGAGTCTGCAGTGAAAAGCCTATCATTTTAGGTGATAAGCTATCCACCTAAAGTGAGAAAACAAGTGGAGGCCATCATAGTCAGTCACGGTGAAGTCCTATCACTGTGACTGACTGGTCTAGATTGACCAATCAGTGAACGGGGTGATGGGCCGATCTGTCTGATAGTAAAAACAGAGAGATGTGTCGGGGGTTCGCGGTGGAAAGCTCTTCACCACGAGTAATGACGTAATGTTGTAGTTTTATGACTTAAAAAGACTACACCGCGGTGGATAGCTTATCACCGCTGTCACGACCGTTGGCCGTGATTATGGTTATTATGATGTGTATATTGTCAGTGTTCTCACCCGGTCTTTTCTTTGCATTGATGTAGTGGCTGGTGAACTGCAGTAAACCTGGCCACTGTTGATGATTGTGAATGACGTGGGTGCTGACAGAGTGACGTGGGGGAAACAGCTGACAGGCTGCAGTCTTGATGAGTGATTGCTGACAGCGGTGCAGGGCCCGCCCCGCTGTCTATAAAGCCTTGGCTTAGACCATTACACCTTGGAACCCTTGCGCCTATCGCTGCGTGTGTTTTCCCCACTGACCCGACTCTTTCCTTTTGTTATTTAGATTGTGTTCTTGGCCTTAGGAAAGTCAACGTTTTCTTTAGTTGTTAAGACCCTGTTTTCGTTTCCCCTGTATTTTGTTTTGGTTGTTTTCTGTTTTGGTTGTGAGTAGTTTGTTTTGTTATTATTGTGAATGGTTTTTGGGCTACCAGCCAACGCCCAGGGAACGGCTCGGCCGTCTCCCTTACCTCTAGACATTATAATATATAGTGCAATATTCGCCTTAAACTGATGAACTAGTAGTAGTTATAGATACCTATTGTTGCTACGAGCTTTTATCATTGTTAAGAAAAGACATTTTTGTACTTGTACCTTTACTCACTCATATGCTATCTTTGTAATAAATTCAATCTATATTTTGCAAACTGGTATCTGAGTGCGTATGTTCGGCCCTTACGAGCCATGGGCCGTAACATTTGAGCACTCGTCCGGTCGCTGTTTAATGGTTGTACTCGGATATTTGTACTCAAGTGTTTGTTAAGTAACACTTGAGCGCTCATCCGGTCGCCATTATTTGGCTTTACTCGGGTAGGATACTTGGAATATTAGAGTATATTTCTGGGTATTCATTCTTTTCCTCTTGGAGTTGGCCAAAGCAAGTGGGGTTACGTTGAAAGTCATTTTTTTTCTCTTTGGTGTTTGAGAATTAGATTTTCTTTCCTTTTTTTTTGTGTGTGTTGGGTTAAACGTTAAAGTTGCCCTGTCGGGTCAGTGGTTTTTTTGTGTTAGGGGAGCCTAGCTCGCCCTTTCTGTACGGCAGTGACTGGTGAGTAACTTTTGTGCCAAGCGTGGGTAACGATGGTGTGTACTACACCCAGTGTCTTTTGGTCCAAATGGTGGTTACGCTCTCAAAACTAGAAAGCTGCACAAAGCAACAATTGTTGTCCATTGCTAGAAAGTATAAACTCACTGTATTTGAGCATGAGAGGAAGGCTCAATTGCTTGAAAGAATGACCGATCAGCTGGATAGGAGAGGACTGTTGATCAAAACTAATTTGGTAGAAGGGGGAGGACGGGAACCGCTTAGCGAGGTTGATAGCCTCGCTAAGGGTGAACCCGCAGCTAAAGCAAAAGTACCAGGAGTTGAGGGAGGGAGATCGCTTGGCGAGGTTCATAGCCTTGTTGATGATCATGCTCCCGTAGTTAAACCAAAAGTGTCACTAGGCGAGGGTGGAATAGGTGGGTTCTCACCATCCCAACGCCCCGGGGCGGAGCGATTGACGCCGGAGCAAGTTTTGGCCATGCAGGAAAATCAAGAGCTAGTGGAGCGCATGGTCACAATGGAAAGGGAGCTCCGGCGTTTAAGAGCTCAGGTAGACAATGGTGGGGGACCCACACATCCTCGCCCTCCCCCTCAACTACAGGCAGAAGTGCCAGCGGAGCCAGCCTTCGATGTGAGTAGAAATATCTCTCTTGTTCCACCATTTAGAGAGGGTGAGGTGGATTCTTACTTTAACGCATTCGAGAGAATTGCAGCTACTGTTAAGTGGCCGCGGCATATGTGGAGTTTGCTCCTCCAGTGTAAACTGAGCGGAAAAGCCCAGGAAGTGTGTGCAAGCCTTTCGATAGATGAGAGTATGGACTATGACACTGTGAAAGCTACCATTTTGCGCGCCTATGAATTGGTTCCTGAGGCGTACAGGCAAAAATTTAGAACGGCACAGCGAGCTTCTCACCAATCATATGTCTCATTTGCGCAGGACAAGACTGTTCTCTTTAAAACATGGTGTGCTGCTAACAAGGTAACAGACTTTGACCAGCTTCAAGATATGATGCTATTGGAAGAGTTTAAGCGGTGTGTCCCAGAGCGTATTGCTGTTTACCTAAGTGAGCAAAAGATTGATAAAATCAGTCAGGCGGCTGTTTGTGCCGACGAATTTGAGCTAATCCATCGCAATACGTTTGGGGACACACGGCACGAGTCTGATGGCCACCGGTGTAGAGGGGGTAAACCTGGGGGTAATCAGACAACGCCTAGAGGCCAAGGGGAGGTTAACAGCGGTGGGAAAAGTGGTACTGTGGGGGAACGCAGGTGCTACTACTGTCATGAAAGCAATCATATCAAGGCCCAATGTCCTGCATTGGCTGCAAAGGACGGGCATGAAGGGGGGCTTGTGTTGGCACACTGTTCAGCGCCCCCGCCCAGGGATGGGTCTAAGTATAGCCATTGATTAAGGGGTTGTGTAAACTATGTTTCGAGAGAAAAGCGGTTCGAATGGGATTTGGTGGGGAAAACTGTTGGTTCGCCAACCGGTTCCTGCATGGTTCAGCTTTTCAGTTGGGATTTAGTGGGTATTCTGTGTAAAATGACATGTTAAATATGCTCCAGCCTTGTGTGATTCGAGTACCCACGGTGCTGGCGGCGGTGGCTGCCAACACCGCCTTGTCTCTCGCTCTGCTCCCCTGGAGAGCGACGGCTTGCACGTGAAAAACCCTGTTGGGTGTGCGTTTTTTTCTCTCGTAATGACAAATTTGTCTTTCTTCCTTTTTTGTAGGTCATTTGGATGGCGGCGCACGAGTTGCTGCCCGACAAGGCGTCTTGAATGAAAATAACGTTGGTTTGTTTTCAGATGCTGGATCGAGCTCGCCGTGTGCATGAGTTGGCTGGCTGGGCTGCTTTAAACTGTGGGTTGACGGCGTCCGTTTGGCCAAATTCTAATTTTTCGTCTCCAATTGGACTTAAGTAAGGGATGTGGGCAAATCCCATATAGTCGTTGTCGTTGGGTGTCCGCTTTTTGTGACGCGGGGATTGTTAATGATGGTTAATTTTTTAATGCACAGTTTTGCGGGGTTGAGATCTGTGAGTTCTATTTTGATAACGTGTGGGTTTCTTTTTCTCGAGCACATGGGCTGAGCATATGGTAATGTTGTAAATGGTTTTAAAAATAAGCGAGGTGTCAATTTAGTGTAAAAATTGGGGTGGAAAGAAGGATATGGAATCCTCTGTCTTCCATTCTGTCTTCCAATGTTCACTGGAGGCCGGTACCGAACTGCCTGTGTCTGAGTGCCCGTTCACGATGGAGACGTCACGTCGGAGGACGGAGCCGAAGCATCACCACTCGCTGAAGTGTATGTGGGAACAGGTTTATTGTCTGTTCTGAGAGATACTGACTATGGTTCACTTGCCTTGTTAAAACAGGTGCAGAAGGGGATGGCAGACGCCCTGTTCAGAGTGTGAAGAACATTGTTAATGATATTGTTTTTTTTCTCTAGTGATGGTGTTGCCTGGAGGTATCTTATATTGGGGGATATAAGTTCCCTTCTTGGTGGGGGGTGTCACGACCGTTGGCCGTGATTATGGTTATTATGATGTGTATATTGTCAGTATTCTCACCCGGTCTTTTCTTTGCATTGATGTAGTGGCTGGTGAACTGCAGTAAACCTGGCCACTGTTGATGATTGTGAATGACGTGGGTGCTGACAGAGTGACGTGGGGGAAACAGCTGACAGGCTGCAGTCTTGATGAGTGATTGCTGACAGCGGTGCAGGGCCCGCCCCGCTGTCTATAAAGCCTTGGCTTAGACCATTACACCTTGGAACCCTTGCGCCTATCGCTGCGTGTGTTTTCCCCACTGACCCGACTCTTTCCTTTTGTTATTTAGATTGTGTTCTTGGCCTTAGGAAAGTCAACGTTTTCTTTAGTTGTTAAGACCCTGTTTTCGTTTCCCCTGTATTTTGTTTTGGTTGTTTTCTGTTTTGGTTGTGAGTAGTTTGTTTTGTTATTATTGTGAATGGTTTTTGGGCTACCAGCCAACGCCCAGGGAACGGCTCGGCCGTCTCCCTTACCTCTAGACATTATAATATATAGTGCAATATTCGCCTTAAACTGATGAACTAGTAGTAGTTATAGATACCTATTGTTGCTACGAGCTTTTATCATTGTTAAGAAAAGAATATTTTTGTACTTGTACCTTTACTCACTCATATGCTATCTTTGTAATAAATTCAATCTATATTTTGCAAACTGGTATCTGAGTGCGTATGTTCGGCCCTTACGAGCCATGGGCCGTAACACCGCGGTGCCCACTATGATAGGGGCTTAAGACGCCTAAGGGCAAAAAGGGCGAGCTTGCTTTTCTAACCTATAGACTATACATGTCAGTCTAGCCAGTCTGGCTGGATCTACAGACAGGGATCTCCATATATGGGCATAAAAGGGATTGCATGTGGCCGATGTGGCCTCCATATATGGGCAAATTGGGCAGTCCAGTTAGGGGAACAGAATCCCTTTTATGCCCATATATGGAGATCCCTGTCTGTAGAACCAGCCACACTGGTTAGACTGACATGTATATATTGGCATTCACAGATATGTCTTAATATTGATGACATCGGGATCACCATATCCGGGCATTATGTTAGTGTGGTTCCCTTGACATCACAGTGATGTCAGAGTGTGACAGTCAATCAAAAATAACAGCGTTGCCCCGACGTACGGTACGCTCAAGATGTGACGGTTCTGATACTAATCTGCGACCTGCGGTGGCAATAATGTTGAGTTGCTTCTTGTTCATCTTTACCTGTGTTGTGTTGACCCGGGGGCCCTGCAGAGAAGAAATCACACCCAATGTGAAGTGAGCGGTGGTTGTGCTTGCATAACATCTTCAGACTAGGATTTAAGTCTAGGATGTACAGGCTATTCTACACACACACATTTTACTATGGCAGAACGCTGAGGAAAAAGGCTACAGACATACGACACATGACATCACTAGACAAACATGATGCTACACAGATTTTACTATGGCAAAACGCTGAGGAAAAAGGCCACGGACCGCTAGCGGGGCTATTGTATGCGGTCTTAGTGATCATTATATGATCTACTCTACCCGAAAAATACACAAACCCAAAGCTAGTGGCCACAGAACTGTCGTTGCTAGAAGCCTGAAGAACTACTCCAGTGAGGCTTTTAATCTCAAACTAGCGGGTGTAGACTTTTCCCCAGAGCTGCAGTGTACAGATGTCGAGGAAGCATGGTGCGGTTTTAAAACCAAATTGACCGATGCTCTAGACGACGTGGCCCCCTTGAATACCACCAGGGTTAAAGCCCGCCAAGAGCCATGGTATAACTCAGATATTGCAGAATCAGCTAGACTCAGAGACAAAAAATACGATGAAAAACGAAAGTGCTGCAAAAAGCTCAAGAAAAAATTCAACCATGACCTCAAAAAACACATTGAGCATCTTACTGCTCAATGCAAGAGACTTAGAAACCAGACAACCGCCCTAGTTAGATCCGCCAAAAAAAACTACATCGACGACAAAATCGATGAATACAAAAACAACCCACGAGACCTATGGAAGTTGCTTAACAACCAATTAGGCTTAAAATCAAAAACCATATGCCACAACATAAACATCAAAACGGACGCCGCTCTCATTTCTGACAAAGGTGAAGTGGCTACCCATTTTAACAAAACCTTTACCACCACAGCCCGTTCACTGGTCAAAAGACTGGTCGCCCCATCTGGGCGGTATGGTGAAGAATTTGTTAATACATTCTACAAAAAACTGGGCGTCAGTAAAGACAGCTTTAAACTTTCCACAGTGACAACTGATGAAGTGTTTAAAAAATTGAGCGCCCTACCTCAACACAAGGCCACTGGCCTTGATAAAATCCCAGCTAGATTTCTCAGAGATTCAGCCGCCACCATTGCTCCAATCATTACCCACATAATTAACCTTTCCATCGAACAGGGTCATGTCCCCCAGGACTTCAAACTAGCAAAAGTAACCCCCCTGCATAAAAAAGGTAGCAAACTAGACCCTGGAAACTACCGCCCCGTTTCCATTCTTAGCTCCATATCCAAAGTCATGGAGAAAATAGTCTACGAACAGATTGCAAGATATCTCGATGAGAATAATCTGATTTACGAGTTCCAATCTGGATTCAGAAAATCCCATTCCACTGACACATGCCTTCTCTATTTGACTGACCAAATCAAACGCGAAGCGGATCAGGGCAAGTATAGTGGCATGGTCATGATGGACCTCCAGAAGGCATTTGACACCGTGGATCATGCTATTCTGATTGAGAAACTAAAAGCCATCGGTCTTGACAGCGCAGCAGTGAGCTGGATGCAATCTTACCTGGTGGGGAGGGAACAGGTGGTGGAGATTAACGGTACCCTGTCCCCCCCCCTCCCAGTAAGCTGTGGAGTTCCCCAAGGTAGCATACTGGGACCTCTGTTGTTCCTAATATACGTGAACGACATGGCATCTGCTTGCGACTGCAACCTGTTCCTGTTCGCGGATGACTCGGCTCTCCTAGTCTCGGGCAAGGACCACTTGCAGGTTGAAAAGACACTTAACTCTGAACTGAGTAAGATCTGCACATGGCTTAACGACAACAAATTATCAATTCACCTGGGCAAAACCGAGTCCATCCTCTTTGGATCAAATCATAACCTCAAAAAGGTAGAGAACTTCACAATCAAAGTGGGTGACAAGGTCATAACACGAAAAAACGAAATCTCCTACTTAGGATGTATCCTTGAAGCTAATCTTTCCAGCGAAAAGATGACTTCAAAAGTAATACAAAAAATCAACCAACGAACTCGTTTCCTACAGAGGATCGCCCCAATGGTCAACTTCAACACACTGAAGACCATAGCTGGTGCAATAATCCAGCCCCTCTTTGACTATGGAGTCCACGTATGGTATCGTGACGCCCCACAAGCCCTAAAAACTAAACTCCAAACAGCCCAAAATAAACTAATTAGGGTCCTGCTTAACCTTCCCAATCAGACTCACCTCACCGCTACTCACCAGTTAAGAGTGGGGTGGCTCAGAGTAGATGACAGAGTACAGCAACTTGCAATGGGCCTGGTGTACAAGATACACTACACCACTATGATACCCAAGTACCTGTCAAAATACTTTAAAAACGTTAAGGATGTCCATAATTACAACACCAGAGGCAGTGCCACAGATCACGTTCAACCCAGAGTCAACTCAAAGAAAGGGTCGAACTCGTTCTTCTGCTACACCACAAAAATGTGGAATGCCTTACCGAAGGCCATAAAGGAGTGTGGATCACTAGCATCCTTTAAAATTGCCCTAAAAAACCACTTACAGGCAGCAGCCGTTCACAACTGGTAAAAACCTAGCCCAACCCTACCCTCCCTGCCCCTTCCTTGTATATACTGTACATACTGATTGTTTAGACTTACTGTTACCTGCCCCTTCCTTGTATATATTGTATATACTGTACTTACTGATTGTATAGACCTACTGTTTTCTTTTTTTCTTTACATATCTACTGCATAGTACTGTGTTCTATTTGTCTGTCATTCAATGTTATATGAGATACTTTAATGGTTTCCTGTTGAAATAAGCTTAGTCTTTTCATGGATCTCCTTTTAGTAGACCTTGTACCAGTGAACTGTACCGTCATGAATCTGTACATTTTCCTATGCAAACTTCTAATAAAGCCTTCAATCAATCAATCAAAGGACACACGCACAGCCACTTATAGGAGCGGTTTGCACCGCTCAAAAAAACATATACAATCCACATTGGGTGAAAGAGTACTCTCATGTTTTACTTAACCCATTTAGGCCTAGAATTATTGAATGCTTTAAATATTGAAAAATAGCAGATATAGGTTCACAGCGAGCTTGTAGATCTGCTATTTTTGAAAAAGTTGTGAAAATGTGTGCAAATCTTTGAATATATGTATTTTTAAAGCGAATGTTTCTAACTCAAATCTTGCTTCTGAGATGGGGGTCCGTGGCCAAATACATATCATTTTGGGGGTCCTTCACATGAAAAGGTTTGAGAACCACTGACATAGTAGTCTCTCAAGAACAGACTAACTGAGCTCCAGTTAAGTGAAAAGGACCTTTTCTTTGACGATGGCTGGCCAGATTGCTGCCATAAAAACATAGGGTTTTTCAAAAAACCTTAGAAGGATTCAAAAGACACTTATAGAATTGGGTCAAAATTCTAATTTTCACCATTTTTCTAAAATAGCAGATGTACAAGCTCGCAGCGCGGCACTCCAAACATTAACAACAAAATTATATATATATATATATATATATATATATATATATATATATATATATATATATATATATATCATTTTGTTAATGTTTGGAGTCTAGTGTCCAACCATCTTTACACTTCATTCTCTCAACTTTATTTCTGTGAGTGATTTCTCCTGATTTCTGTGTGCAGCAATCAAACACAGGTGACATGAAGTTGTGCCTTATATGGGGATTTGTGGGCGTGTCCCTGTGGTAATAGGGATGCAAATTAAGATGGGGGCGGCCATAGCTGAATGGTTAGGGAGCCTGCCTGGGAACCAGTTCCCCTGGTTGTCCCTGGTTCGATTCCCGGCCAGGATAGCAATGTCGATGTGTGTCCCTGAGCAAGACTCTTAACCCCTAATTGCTCACACGCTCCTTGTGGGCTGCAAATACTGAATTTCCCTCGCGGGAGGAGTAGGTAACTATTATTATTATTATTATTAGGATATGTGGGGCGTCTACCTATGATAATTAGGATTACATGGCACACCCCTTCAAGTTAGGAGGGTTAAAACATGCAATTTTGCGATAGCGTTCATGCCTAGTAAATTGTTGGATTTTTTTATTTTTATTTAAGACGATAAAAAGACGATTGGCAGGGAAGGCCATAGTTAAAAAGACGATTTTATTATAGAAATCGTCTTTTTGGCAGGGTATGAGTTAAGGAGGAAAAGTTAACTTATTGGTGAATCAGGCCCATAGATTGTTACCTGAACAGGTCACCTCAGAGGTCTTTCCTTGGTTAACAGGGTGCAACAGTCCACACTCCCTCAGTGAAGCTTCAGATCCAGTGCAGGAAGTTGTAATGAGCCACAGCGGTTGGTGAAGAATATATTTGTCATTTGTTGAGAGAGCAGAGCCACAGCCCCACTGTCGGCACACTACAGATAACACGCTCTGGTTCCAGTGGCGATGCACCACTCCTCTCCACTCTCCCTGGTGTTTCATCTCCACTCTACCACTGCAGTCACTGGTTCCTCCCACCAACCTGACATCCTCAGGCTCTGTAGAGACCATACAATAAGTAAGTAGTAAAGTAATGTTAATTAAAATAAAATAAAATCTGAAGTGCACTTTGTCTTTTACCTGAGCAGGTGAGTCCAACAGTCTTGTCAGGTGAGCAGGTGTTTCTAGTTGAGTCTGAGGTTCTACAGTCCAGGAGGGCAGACTCGTTGCCTTCACACTGGAACTCTTTGGTCCACATTGTGGTGTTCACTGCTCCATAGAGCGCCCCCTGGAGGACTGAAGGAGGACCACAGTCAAGCTCCCTACAGACCACCTCTGCATCCTGCTGGTCAAAGTCACCTTCACACACTGAGAGCCACGACTGATCAGACTTCACCTCCACTCTGCCTGAACACAAACCGGTCCTGTTCGCATTCACCAACCTCACTGACTCTGGAGGGGGGGGGGGGGGGGGAGAGAGAGAGAGAGTAAATGTAAATGTTTCAACTATAGCCGGGGACCCAGTCACCAAAATGGGAGGGGACCCAGATTTCGGCCCCCCAAAAACAGTGAAAAGTGATTAGTCATCACTTTTTTCCCCACTTTTCACAGTTTTGGGGTGGCGAAAGTTAACCCAAGAATCATGAAGAACCCCTAGTTTGACCCCTCACGTGCTACTTAAAGCAGATTGTTTTTATTGTTTTAAATATTCTAGTGGAGTCAATGGGACAGTGAATATACAATTGGCCATAACCTTTTTTCGCGATGTTTCCGGCAGAGCAGGCCTCTCATTCTGTGGACCTTAATGTCCAAACTAATAGATAAAACAGAAATAAAAAGTACGGCAGAAAATCACAGGTCCTACCCTATTCCTTGAGCTTTTGGGCTTGTGGGTCCCCGGCTATTACATTTATATATGTGTAACGGAGGTGATCCGAACCTCCCCACCCGGCTTCGTACCCGGGTCTCCCACGCGAAAGTCCAATATCTTAACCACTAGACCAAAGAGACATCTCTTTGGTCAGGGGGAGATACTAGACTTTTGAGGCTTCAAGGCTGGGGCTGCGACTCTCTCTGTCACATATGAAATATCTGTCTGTCGGTCTGTTCGTCCATCCATCCATCCAGGCCGACCAACAGACCCACCGACAAACAGATTAATGAGACTAATATATTATTGTCATTGTTTGCTACCTGAACAGACCACCTCCAACCTGGGCTGGGCCCGATAACCACCGTCCTCCACCGTTACACACTCGTCCAGGGAAGACTCAGATCCGACGCAGGAAGACGCCACGCTCCATAGAGGGCGCTGTGGACCGGAGCTCTGGATTGAAACAGCAGAGCCACAGCCCAACTGTCTACACACCACAGACGACGACTTCATGGACCAGAGGCCATACGTCACCTAGTGGGAGAAATATGTGAAAAAGGTGTTCACTTCCGGCAGAAAGCGTGAAGATTTGCAAGAAGGGGTATTTTTGTGCGCTGAATTAAATAATTGACGGATCCAAGCACTTTTCTCAAATTCACTTTTCTCTAATTCACTTACCATACAGGGAAAAAAGACCCCCCAAAAATCTTCTTTAAGTAGCATGTGAGGGGTCTATCTAGGGGGTTTTCATGATTCTGAATCCATTCCAAGCACTTGTTTTGCACAAAAAACATTCCTTGGGCAAGAAAAGGACCCCACAAAACTATGGTTTAGTGATGAGTCATCACTTTTCACAGTTTTGTTGTGTCCATTTCTCGGAAAGGAATGTTATTCGTGCAAAAAAAATGCTTGCAATGGATTTAGAATCCCGAAAAACACCTAAGATTTTTTGGGGGGTCTTTTTTCCCTAGTATGGTAAGTGAATTAGAGCCACCAGATCCCATGGGAAAAGTGCTTGGGACCGTCAATTTTTTAATTCAGCGCACAAAAATACCCTAGGTGCAAATTTTCACGCTTTCTGCCGGATGTGAACACATTAGCCTAATTTTGTTACATATTTCTCCCACTAACCTGTCTCCACTCTCTCTGGTGCTTCACCTCCAGTCTTCCAGTACAGTGACTGGTTCCTCCCACCAACCTGACAGAATCTGCACACAGAGATGATAAAATGAGTAAATAGAGCAGTGAAGTCTGACGTCATTTACCCATCCTACCTGGTTCACGTTTTTTCCCCCCTATTCATATGGCGTCATATAAGAACTGTGTTCCAAACATAAACAAATGATCCCAGTGGTTTGATTCATATGTGACCCAGCATAGCAGAGGGGAAGTCATTTCGGAAAGCACAGCTTTAGACCAGCCCTGAAATTACTTTTGTTTTATTTTTTTCTAAAATGTGATAAAGCCACAAAAGCATTTCATAAATATCAGGCTACATTTCACTTAAACGCCAGAGCTTAACTCTGCATGTTAATAAGACTTTTTTAAATTAATGTGAAGAGAAACCTTACATTTTGCAGGTTACATTTCATCTAAAAGGATGCATTTCTAGTATTTCTGCATGGCATAACTCTATAAGCCATATCTACAAAACTGTTGGGTCAATCTTCACAATCAATATATCATTTTGTAGCTATGATTCCCAGCTTTCAAATAAAATGAAAAAATTAAAATTAAAAAAAAAAAATTCAATGACTAGCCCTCAGCTGTGTTCGGACATATGGATATGAAGAAGCAGCTGATGGTGAGAAAACGCTAATGTTACTGTCGCTGAATTATTTAAATTTTTGCTAGAAACAGACTTTATCAAATATGAGTGACTGACTATCGTAAACCACAAAGAGCCACCTCGCCGACAATATTGAGGACACTGTTTGTTTATTTTTGGACCACAATGCTTATATGAGAGGATTTTAAGATGACTCAATGTTTTTCTCCATAGAGAAATTACTTCCATGAACCGGGGGATGGAGCGAGTGACATCATGACTTCACTGCTCTATAGTAAAGTGATATTAATTTGATTGCACAAAAATATAAATAAATCTAAACCCAACTTTGTCTTTTACCTGAGCAGGTGAGTCCAACAGTCTTGTCAGGTGAGCAGGTGTTTCTAGTTGAGTCTGAGGTTCTACAGTCCAGGAGAACAGACTCACTGCCTTCACACTGGAACTCTTTGGTCCACATTGTGGTGTTCACTGCTCCATAGAGCGCCCCCTGGAGGACTAAAGGAGGACCACAGTCAAGCTCCCTACAGACCACCTCTGCATCCTGCTGGTCAAAGTCACCTTCACACACTGAGAGCCACGACTGATCAGACTTCACCTCCACTCTGCCTGAACACAAACCAGGACCATTCACCAACCTCACTGACTCTGGAGAGAGAGAGATAGAGAGAGAGAGAGAGAGAGAGAGAGAGAGAGAGAGAGAGAGAGAGAGAGATTAAAAAAATACATCTGACATCAGCTAAATGATGGAAAGTTGGTACCAAATGGACCATTTGTTATTTGGTTAAAAAAATCTGCGTTATCCAATTTACAAGAAGTCTAACACAATTAGAGAATGTAGAAGAATTGTTATTTGGATCAAAGTTTGCCTTTTATCTCTCCTATGGCACCAACATCAATACAGCATGGAACTGTGGATAAAATCTGATCCTATACGATGACAATATATTCTACGTTTTGAGTTTGAGAGGCTAAATGTCAGTAAACGGTGGTTCTATGGCAGGGCATTAACGAAAGAGTCGACTCAGTCGACTTCATTACGCAACTCGACTCCCACCAGAGAAAGTCGAAGTTGAAAAAAAAAAAAGAAATACTTTCTATTGTGAAAATAGCAGATCTACATGCTCACAACGCCTCGCAACGCGCAACGGGCGCAATTGGCACAATTTCTGCCTCTATATTTGACAATTTGGCCAATGTTTAATTTGTCATTTTAGAGTTGTTAAAAAATCCTTAAATTGGCACTTTAGAAATGTGCAGATACCCTCTATACACTCAAACTTTATGTTGGTTTGTTTACAGTTGAGAGAGAAAACAATGATTCACATTAAGTTAATCACCTGGGGACCCCCCAAAATAACTGGGGGGCCGTGTGTGATGTGATGACGTCATCAAACGATAAAGTCGACTTCAACTCAACTTTTTACTGAGTCGAGTCACCTTGCATTGTCGTTAATGCCCTATTCTATGGCTCAAATGCTGAATAAATAACGAACCTTGATCTGAAGAATCACAGTAGAACCATAATTTCAAATGCAAATTAAAAATTGCAGGAGATTTTGGTGACGTCAGAATTGAGAGATTTTATAATAACCTACTATCACAACATTTATTTATTTAATAATTACTTAATTATTACCAATAAGACGCCCTAAGGGGCGAGAACGGCCTCGCCCTAAAGGGCAATGGGCACTTTGACCCAAAAAGAATGAACAGGCCTGGTTGGTTGTTTAAGTTGGACACAATGTGGCCACATGGGACGACTGACGACTGACATCGTAGATGTCTGACGTCATAGACCACACGAGACTGACACAATATGTCCATACATGGGCATTCCCAGATATGGGCTTAAAGGACAACTTTAGTTTTTTACAACAAGGGTTCATATTTTAGATTGTAATTAAAGAATATAAAAGATGAGTGTTAAAATTATTTCATTTACTTCTTTCTATTGTTTTAGAGATGCCTATTTCAGTGGTTGGGGGCATGCGTCCAAGTGGCAAAATATGTCATTTTACACAGAATAAGCCCATTCCCAAGATACAACGCAACCTTTCATGGTTGGATGTGACTTATGGGGGCTAGAAGTGTTACTGTAAATAGCAATAAAGAAACTGCTGACTTATTGTGTCTAAAAAGACATATTTAGCCACTTGTACGCATGCCCCCATGCATACACACATGCCCCACATTTTAGCACGGTAAACGCAATAAAACAATAGAACGAAGCAAATGAAAACATTTTAACACTCACTTTTTCTTTTCTCTAATTACAATCTAAAATATGAACCCTTGTTGTAAAAAACTAAAGTTGTCCTTTAATATTGAAGACATTCAGTAGGGCTGTCACAATATGACATTTTACATGACGATTAATTGTCACTCAAATAATTGCGATTAACGATTTAATTGTGTTTTGGTCGTTGACAATTACATTTATGTTTGGCTTTTAGGCTTTGAAGTTGCACATGGTAGATATGACACATGACCTAAATATACAAAGAAATTATGGACATATTTGACAACTTTCTACTTAAAAAAATTACATTTATGGTGGAAATAGCCGATCTACAAGCGATGCGACGCGTTGTGAGCTTGTAAATCTGCTATTTCCACTATTTTTTACTTTAAAAAATATATATATGAAACATTTCCAACATTCACGATTATGACGATTATGAAAAATAATCACGATTATGTAAAATAATCAAAGTCGTGTACACTGTAGGGAGCTACAATGGAAAAAACTATGGCTCGTGGACCAACCGGTGACTTTGTACACGACTTCGTACATTTCCCATAGATTCTATGGGACTTGACCACTTGCTCCTGCCCTTCGTGTACACGGTCTGTGCTGTCTATAGTTTCTTAATGGGGGGCAGCAGAGAGCCATATGTACACAGGCCCTAGGTGGTGTCCACGACCAGTAGTTTTACATGAACCCTCAGAGGGACACTGTGGGCTTATCAAGTGGTCCGTGGTGGTTCTCAAAGTGAGGTCGGGGGACCCTCAGAGGGACACTGTGGGCTTATCCATACCTTGGCTACAGGGGGGAAATAATTAAATGTACTTTTCATCGTGCCTGTTGCTAAGGTATGGCAACATGATTGGTGTCTTGCAAGACACCAGTCATGTTGCCATACCTTAGCCTTTCCTGAACTGACGCCGCTGTGAACATGTGTACACAGCCAGCATATTACTCAATGCCAAACTTTGCACACACACTCCTTGCCTAGCCTGATTTCAGACTCTGCGCTGGAGCTTAAGAGTCTGAGCCTGAGCCATTGTGTTGAGATTTCAAAGGGGAGGGGATTTAAAATTTGAAATTCCCAATCACAAGCGATCTGGTGGGAGGGTTGTGTTTGACTTTTGCACACAAAACAATCCCTCCTCCCCCTCCCCTCAATGACATGCACCCAACAGGTCAGTGTCTTTGATGTTTCACTGATTAGAGAGAATCACTAACGAGCTACTCGACACTTGTATGGCTCAATCAATGCCTGCAGTTCGGAGTCCTTTTGAAGTTCAAAGGGAGCAATTAAGAACTCTGGTGAGCCACGCAGCCACCCCTCCCTCCACTGTTTCTGTAGATTTTTTTCCGTCTTGCTTTGAATTCATTGGTCGGTTCGCCAAGATACGGCTTTGAACCGAATCAAGAGACTCGTCATATGACATATCCAGACCAAGAGATGCAGTTCACTCAGAGAGTGGGCGGGTCTATTGGCTGGAGCCAGGCTACTCCTTGCCTGCCAATCCACAACCTCCACCCCTCCAGGGACCCCCAGGGCTTATCTCCCGATTAGGACACTTTCCAGCATAGTGACATGCAGAACAAACTGTCCATATAGTATGGTTTACATAAAAGTCAGTTGTCTTTCACACACACACACACACACACACACACACACACACACACACACACACACACACACACACACACACACACATATATATATATACATATATATATATATATATATATATATATATATATATATATATATATATATATATATATACATATATATATATATATATATATATATATATACATATATATATATATATATATATTTCATTTATTTATTTCATAAATATTTTTCATCACAATTGGGTTTGTGGGGAGCCATCCCTGCTTCAAGCTGTCACAGCACGGCACCAACACTTCAAACTAGTTAAAAAACCCAATACAGCAGATCTACAAGCACCTCACAGATCTACAAGCACCTCGCACATGCCAGGGACAGAGTAGGTTGGCCTGCATAAGCCTTGCTGTCAACACACTATACTACACCACTCAGGCCACCAAGCCAGGTGTGGTCAATTAGTGCCTTCTTTTGATCAGTGGCTTCTGCTTGATGAGTGGCACCAGTCTGTCTTTGTTCCCTGGTCAGTCAAGTTCACTGGGAGAGAATGTTTCAGATCAGTGCAAGTGTATTTGTTTTCCATTTGGACTTACTGTGTTTTGTTGGTACAGTATGCGTGCGACTAACTAATATTTCTGATAATTCCAATTTGTTTGTTGTTTAATTAGCCGGATTGTGAATGCCCTGCATTTTTCTTTCATCTTTAGAACCACACGTGTGTAACAAAACAGAGTGGTGATCATTTGGTGTGGGTGAAGAGAAGAAAAACATTTCATTAAAGGAGTAGTTCACCCCCAAAGTGACTTTTTTTCTATTGAACTCAAGTCTCCATGGCGTGAGTAATACATTGAAAAAATAAGTCATTTTGGGGGTGAACTACTCCTTGAATGTCAGTTTTGTGGTGTTTTGACTGGACACCCTGAGGATAATGCCAGATAGATAGACAGACAGACAGACAGACAGACAGACAGACAGACAGACAGACAGACAGACAGACAGACAGACAGACAGACAGACAGACAGACAGACAGACAGAGAATTGTAGGCCTTGCATTTATTTGACTTGGTTCCAACAGATGGCGAAAATAGCTAATCTTCAAGCTCACAATGCCTCACTGTTTGGACAAAGAGTTGAGGCGTTACATTTTGTAAAACACGGCCTTGTGAAAATAGCAGATCTACATGCTCACAACACCTCACAACGCAGGGCGGCGTGAGCATGTAGATCTGATATTTTCACAATTTCTGCCCCTAATATTTAATTTATCATTTTAAAAGTATTAAAAAGTCCTTAAATTGTCTCTTTAGAAATGTGCAGATAGCCTCTGTATACTGTTGAGTGGAAAAACAATGTTTCACATTAAGCTAAACATTTGGGACCACCCAAGATCATTTGGAGACCCCTCTAGGGGTCCCATAGTTGAACCACTGACTTATAAGGGGAGTATGGAGACCCCTCTAGGGGTCCCATAGTTGAACCACTGACTTATAAGGGGAGTATATGAGGCTGGATCCGTCTGGAACACTGCACTAGGCTCTCGCCAGCTCTGTAGCTCTCCACACTTGAACAGTTGTGTCCTTAAATTCAATTATAATAATTAACCCCTGTATATACGGGCAATAGTTTTACATGACTTTGTGTACACAGCCAATAGTTTTACATGAACATGTTCAGGCTTTAGTACTGTACTGTCTCGTGTAGCCCAACAGAGCCCATCACAGCACAACACGGCCCACCAGAGCCCAATACAGCCTACCAGAGCCCAATAGACTCCAGCAAACCTAAGTCCAGCCCAGTCCTGCCCAATAGGAGTATAGACCAGGGAAGGGGGGTAGTTAGATGACTGCACCAGACTCCACCAGGCTGCTCCATGCTCCAGCCAGCTCTGTAGATCCTGTGTACACGGCACTCCTAACTCGAAAGGTCAAGGAAAAGGGTCGTTTTAGGCGTCAAAACAGGCCCTTTGTCCTTAAAATGAATAAAAAAATCAAAAAAATATGTTTTGTTTCAGGCAGGACACACTTTTCATATTTGAAGGATGCCTGATCCGATGGAATGGGTTTCGTGTCTCTCTGACACTTTGAACCCTTTATGATTGCGAAAAAGACACGAAATTTGCACGCCACCAACACGATTACACATTCTTTCGGATAAAAGACACTTATTCTGACTTACTTTTTGACGCTGAATCCAACAAACCCGGTCTCGTGTCTCTACGACACTCCTAACTCGAAAGGTCAAGGAAAAAGCCACTGTGTACACAGGCAATAGTTTTACATGACTTTGTGTACATGGCCAATAGTTTTACATGAACATGTCTAGGCTTTAGTACTGTACTGCCTCGTATAGCCCAACAGAGCCCAGCACAGAACAGCACAGCCCACCAGAGCCCAATACAGCCCCCCAGAGCCCAACAGAGTCCAGCAAACCTAAGTCCAGCCCAGTCCTGCCGAGTAGGAGTATAGACCGGGGAAAGGGGGTAGTTAGATGACTCCACCAGGCCATTACTGTCCAGATCTGGCTTGAATAGGCCAGACCAGGGTAGACAGGACTGCACCAGACTCCACCAGGCTGCTCCAGCCAGCTCTGTAGATCCTTGCACATGCGATTAACCACTGTGTACACGGGCAATAGTTTTAAGTTTTACATGAACCCTCAGAGGGACACTGTGGGCTTATCAAGTGGTCCATGGCCGGTTCTCAAAGTGAGGTCGGGGGGCCCACAGTGTCCCTCTGAGGGGACACGGCACAGACCGTGTACACGAAGGGCAGGAGCAAGTGTTCAAGTCCCATAGAATCTATGGGAAATGTACACAGGCGTGTACAAAGTCACCAGTAGTTTTACATGAACCCTCAGAGGGACACTGTGGGCTTATCAAGTGGTCCATGGTCGGTTCTCAAAGTGAGGTCGGGGACCCTCAGAGGGACACTGTGGGCTTATCAAGTGGTCCATGGTCGGTTCTCAAAGTGAGGTCGGGGGACCCTCAGAGGGACACTGTGGGCTTATCAAGTGGTCCATGGTCAGTTCTCAAAGTGAGGTCGGGGGACCCTCAGAGGGACACTGTGGGCTTATCAAGTGGTCCATGGTCGGTTCTCAAAGTGAGGTCGAGGGACCCTCAGAGGGACACTGGGCTTATCAAGTGGGAGCACAAAGTTGGTGAGGGGGGTACTAGCTATAGTAGGATGATCAGGCTTGTCGAGGCCAAAGGGTGTACTAGAGTCTTAATAGGCACCATTAGGTTGTTCTAGGCCGTTGTCTGCCCTTTAGCTGCTCACACAATTGAGACCAAACACTGTGTACAGGAGCCTTAGTTTGTGTGTACATGACCAATAGTTTTAAATGGATATTTCTAGTCCATCGCACACCGCTGCCTTGTGCACCCTTGGTTGGTTCGTCTTTGTTTGGGAAGGAGGGACTTTGAGGATGTACCTCACTTTGAGAACCGACCATGGACCACTTGATAAGCCCACAGTGTCCCTCTGAGGGTCCCCCGATCTCACTTTGAGAACCGACCATGGACCACTTGATAAGCCCACGGTGTCCCTCTGAGGGTCCCTCGACCTCACTTTGAGAACCGACCATGGACCACTTGATAAGCCCACAGTGTCCCTCTGAGGGTTCATGTAAAACTACTGGTGACTTTGTACACGCCTGTGTACATTTCCCATAGATTCTATGGGACTTGAACACTTGCTCCTGCCCTTCGTGTACACGGTCTGTGCCGTGTCCCCTCAGAGTGCTGTTCTGTGCTGGGCTCTGTTGGGCTATACGAGGCAGTACAGTACTAAAGCCTAGACATGTTCATGTAAAACTATTGGCTGTGTACACAAAGTCATGTAAAACTATTGCCCGTATATACAGGGGTTAATTATTATAATTGAATTTAAGGACACAACTGTTCAAGTGTGGAGAGCTACAGAGCTGGCGAGAGCCTAGTGCAGTGTTCCAGACGGATCCAGCCTCATATACTCCCCTTATAAGTCAGTGGTTCAATTATGGGACCCCTAGAGGGGTCTCCATACTCCCCTTATAAGTCAGTGGTTCAACTATGGGACCCCTAGAGGGGTCTCCAAATGATCTTGGGTGGTCCCAAATGTTTAGCTTAATGTGAAACATTGTTTTTCCACTCAACAGTATACAGAGGCTATCTGCACATTTCTAAAGAGACAATTTAAGGACTTTTTAATACTTTTAAAATTATAAATTAAATATTAGGGGCAGAAATTGTGAAAATATCAGATCTACATGCTCACGCCGCCCTGCGTTGTGAGGTTTTGTGAGCATGTAGATCTGCTATTTTCACAAGGCCGTGTTTTACAAAATGTAACGCCTCAACTCTTTGTCCAAACAGTGAGGCATTGTGAGCTTGAAGATTAGCTATTTTCGCCATCTGTTGGAACCAAGTCAAATAAATGCAAGGCCTACAATTCTCTGTCTGTCTGTCTGTCTGTCTGTCTGTCTGTCTGTCTGTCTGTCTGTCTGTCTGTCTGTCTATCTGGCAATATCCTCAGGGTGTCCAGTCAAAACACCACAAAACTGACATTCAAGGAGTAGTTCACCCCCAAAATGACTTATTTTTTCAATGTATTACTCACGCCATGGAGACTTGAGTTCAATAGAAAAAAAGTCACTTTGGGGGTGAACTACTCCTTTAATGAAATGTTTTTCTTCTCTTCACCCACACCAAATGATCACCACTCTGTTTTGTTACACACGTGTGGTTCTAAAGATGAAAGAAAAATGCAGGGCATTCACAATCCGGCTAATTAAACAACAAACAAATTGGAATTATCAGAAATATTAGTTAGTCGCACGCATACTGTACCAACAAAACACAGTAAGTCCAAATGGAAAACAAATACACTTGCACTGATCTGAAACATTCTCTCCCAGTGAACTTGACTGACCAGGGAACAAAGACAGACTGGTGCCACTCATCAAGCAGAAGCCACTGATCAAAAGAAGGCACTAATTGACCACACCTGGCTTGGTGTGTTGACAGCAAGGCTTATGCAGGCCAACCTACTCTGTCCCTGGCATGTGCGAGGTGCTTGTAGATCTGTGAGGTGCTTGTAGATCTGCTGTATTGGGTTTTTTAACTAGTTTGAAGTGTTGGTGCCGTGCTGTGACAGCTTGAAGCAGGGATGGCTCCCCACAAACCCAATTGTGATGAAAAATATTTATGAAATAAATAAATGAAATATATATATATATATATATATATATGTATATATATATATATATATATATATGTGTGTGTGTGTGTGTGTGTGTGTGTGTGTGTGTGTGTGTGTGTGTGTGTGTGTGTGTGTGTGTGTGAAAGACAACTGACTTTTATGTAAACCATACTATATGGACAGTTTGTTCTGCATGTCACTATGCTGGAAAGTGTCCTAATCGGGAGATAAGCCCTGGGGGTCCCTGGAGGGGTGGAGGTTGTGGATTGGCAGGCAAGGAGTGTGTGTGCAAAGTTTGGCATTGAGTAATATGCTGGCTGTGTACACATGTTCACAGCGGCGTCAGTTCAGGAAAGGCTAAGGTATGGCAACATGACTGGTGTCTTGCAAGACACCAATCATGTTGCCATACCTTAGCAACAGGCACGATGAAAAGTACATTTAATTATTTCCCCCCTGTAGCCAAGGTATGGCAGCTGCCATAGCTTGCCATACCCAATTGACGCCCCTGCATGTTCACCTCCAGTAGGTTGGGAAAGTAGCCTGCCACCCTGTGGAAATAGGCTTGAACTGCAAGATAGGACCCTAAAACAAATAAAATGGAATAAAAAAGCATCCGTAAGACGGATGGGCGAACAAGTGGTGTCCATACGTAGATGGGGTCCCAGAGGACATGTAGAGCCCACCCCCTTATTTTTCACGCCCCCAGGGAACACACAGCGGGGTTTGGAAATTTGTCGTGTACACCAGCCCTAGGACCTCGGCTTCGTGGACCGATTTAACGATAGGGGTAATAATTGCGATTAGAC
>NW_027664776.1:1020000-1052361 GCF_963921795.1 Nannobrachium achirus | reverse complement strand
CACACGTTTTATGAAAGGGGTAAACCAGATTGTGCTCTCAACTGTCAGCAGAGGAATGTGGTGCATTTTTTCAATTAATTATTTTAAAAATATATAAATATACACTGAACCAAATGAGCTAAATGAGCCAATCTTTTAACGGCTCTTTTAAGTGAGCCAGATCCATGGCGCTGGCTCACTTCACAGAGCCATAGATCCCACCTCTACTGCCTGCCTGTTGATTCTATTGCTTGGATGTTAGAGCTAGATAGCCTTTATTTTGAAGTCGTAGACCATGTGATCTGTGATGTGGTCACGTGACATTGATGATGATGATTTTTTTCCTTGACTAGAAAATTGAATAATGGGCCTATTTTCGTGTTTTCTCGATTTCTCAATTCTGAATAAAAATTTAAAAAAAATAGCCAATTTCAGTTTTTTTGGATTCAAATTGAATACCACAATTATACTAAGTCAACCTGGCTATTTTTGTGATTTTCTTAATTGCGTTTTCACAATTTCCAAATTCTGAACGAAAATTGGAAAAATAGCTAATTTTTCATTTATTTGATTCAAATTGAATACCCCAATTATACTAAGATCCCCCCACTGGTTTTTGTGATTTTCTTATTTGCGTTTTCTCAATTTTTAAATTCTGAACGAAAATTGGAAAAATAGCCAATTTTCTGTTTTTCTTTATTCAAATTGAATATCCCAATTATACTAAGTAAACCTGGCTGTTTTTGTGATTTTCTGATTTGCGTTTTCATAATTTTTAAATTACTAACGAAAATTGGAAAAATAGCTAATTTTTGTTTATTTGATTCAAATTGAATACCCCAATTATACTAAGATCCCCCCACTGTTTTTGTGTTTTTCTGATTTGCGTTTTCACAATTTTTAAATTCTGAACCAAAACTTGAAAAAGGGGCTAAAATGTGATTGTTTTGAATCCGTTTGGGAGGACAGAAATCACAAAAAGGGATTTTTCCCTTTTGGATTAAAATTGAACATCTCAATTATACTAAGATCCCCTGACCGTCAAGGTCGGGGTACCTTAGTATAATTGAGATGTTCAATTTTAATCCAACATAGAAAAATCCGATTTCGTGATTTCTGTCCTCCCAAACGGATTCAAAACAATCACATTTTTGCCCCTTTTTCATGTTTTGGTTCAGAATTAAAAAATTGTGAAAACGCAAATCAGAAAAACACAAAAACAGCCAGGTTTACTTAGTATAATTGGGATATTCAATTTGAATAAAAAAAAACAGAAAATTGGCTATTTTTCCAATTTTCGTTCAAAATTGAAAAATTGAGAAAACCCAAATAAGAAAATCACAAAAAACAGTGGGGGATCTTAGTATAATTGGGATATTCAATTTGAATTTAAAATAACAGAAATTGGCTATTTTTCCAATTTTCGCTCAGAATTTAAAAATTGTGAAAACGCAAATAAGAAAATCACAAAAACGGCAAAAATGGGCCAATTTTTTAAATGTATTTGTGCACAAAAAAATCTGGAAAATAGGCCCATTATTCAATTTTCTAGTCAAGGAAAAAAAATCAGCATCATCAATGTCACGTGACCATGTCACAAATCACATGGTCTACAACTTCAAAATAAAAGCTAGTCTAGCTCTAGTCTAACATCCAAGCAATAGGATCAACAGGCATGCAGGCAGGCAGGCAGGCAGGCAGGCAGGCAGGCAGACAGACAGACAGACAGACAGACAGACAGACAGACAGACAGACAGACAGACAGACAGACAATCAGACAGACAGACAGACAGACAGACAGACAGACAGACAGACAGACAGACAGACAGACACTTAGAACATTGACATACAGAGTTATAGAATGATGCCAATGACATACACTTTAATAAATATAAGTATTAATAACATTAATGATTATTAGTGCAGTCAGTCTGCACGGAGTAAAATCATCTGTGTTATTTTATCCATTAATAACTCTTGAGAGAGTATGAATTGAAACAAATGAACCCTTATGGGTCCATTTGGTTCCATTTATACTCTCTCTCTCTCTCTCTCTCTCTCTCTCTCTCTCTCTCTCTCTCTCTCTCTCTCTCTCTCTCGGGTTAAATCAACACTCAGGTTTTTACTGTGTAGTTTCATGGGTGATATAATTCAGTTTATTATTATGTATTACTTTACCCTATGCTCATACATATATTTAGAATCTATTTCTGATGTTATATTTGACTCTGTATTTAACTTAAAATGGGGGAACTACAATAAGCACTAGTTATAAAGACTTCCTGGGGTCTATATCCAGGGACACTGTTGATGTCAGAAAATATTGTTTACAGCCTCTCAGTCTAGATTAATAAAAGCGTAGCTTAGTTTTTGAGCGAAGCTCCAACATTTGGCATTGGGACGAAACATGGACAAACGCGTCCCGAAGCATGCCCTACATCTGGCCTTCATATTGTCACATAAGCCCCTTTTCCACTGCAGCTTTAGCACCACACCACAGTACACCACACTACACTACACCACACCACACCGCACCACATGAAAATATCTACATTTTCCATTACACAAAAGTACCCCTTTCGATAAGAAACAAAATGACCCTTTTAACTGTGATTATAATACAATATAAATTTGTATTACAACTATCATAAATTATAATACACTATAATGGATTATAACTGTGATTATAATACACTATAAAGTATTAATTTATCACTATGATAATTATAATACACTATAATAGATTATAATAGTGGTTATAACACAATAGAATCTATTGTCGTGTATTACAACTATATGCTGGTGGTCTAAATGAAAAGTCAGTGAGTGATCAGTCATTATGAAGTGTTTGGTCCTGTTTGGCCTTGCTCAGACCTACTCTAGATTGGATACCTTTTAGTACCACGTTTAGTACCACTTTCACACCACTCTACCCAGGTTTTTTTTTTTTTTTTGCTGATGTGTTTTTGTACTTCCAACAAATGTACAACGTTTATGGGTGTTTTTATCCACCTCCCCCGGGGTCCCCAGGAGTTCCCAGGCCAGTGTTCTCTCCATGTAATCCCTCCATCTGGTCTTTGGCCCCCAGACCACCCTATAGGGAGATGCTCAGGAGGCATCTATCTGTACTACAACTTAGGCATTTAGCAGACGCGACTTACAATAAGCAAGGTCAATACATAAAAATCAGTACATCAAATGCATAAAAAGAGTTACTTTCAGTCATGACCCACACTCCATGATCATAGGTGAGAGTAGGAACAAAAGATTGCTCGGTAGACTGAGAGCTTTGCAATCTAGCTCAACTCTCTCTTCTTCACAACAGTGCGATTCCGAGACCGCCAGCTCCTGCTGCTCCAAAGCTCCTTTTTCCGCTCTCATTCATGAACAGGACCCCAAGATATCTGAACTCCTTCACCTGGGGTAAAGTCTCACTACCTGGAGTTCCCTGCTGAGAACAATGGCCTCAGATTTGGACACTTTTTTCTTTTCTTTTTTTACTTTTCATATCAGGTCAATCGCACATTAAAGTTCAGGTCAAGGTTATGTTTGACCTCTGGGAGAACAAAAAGTTGAAACAACTTTATTTTATCGTGATGTCTGCCTCGCTATGACTAAATGTAGTCTCCACTTGTGTACATTATGCTCACCAGCCACCCCCCGTCAAGGACAAAGTGTCAGTCCACTCACACACAAGTTCAGTACACAGTGTCATCATGCACATTACAGCATCTTTATGGTAGTCTGCTGGGGAACAGTGACAGTGTTCCAGAATCCAGCATGTTGCCATTAAACAGACAAGGTCTGGCTTAGCCTCAGTGACAAGGAGCACGATACAATGCACAGGCATATTCAGAAGGTACTGGGTTAGATATCAAGTACCTCACTATACCTCATCATGTGCTTCATGAGAGAGAAGGTGGCAAGTTAATGTCACCATGTCTCCCTGCAGTATGAAGTAGTCGACCCACTATCAGCCAGTAGGGACATACTATGGAGATGAGTAGTGTCCAGATACTGCTCTGTACTGTAGCCTACTGATCTGTCCAAATGTCTTTATTTCATGCATGCATTTCCAGTGCTGAACCTTGACGCCATCAAATATATTGACACATTTTGATTGGCAGGACATTATTATAACGATTAGACAATAATCCAACAATCTCCGCGACTCCCTACCCGGTCAAAGTTCAGAGTTTTAATAGAGGTAGAATTATGTGCAGGATGTAGTTTACTGTAAATTAGCTAACCTTGTTTGATTGACCATGTTTAAATAATATATTGTTTAAAAAAGAAATCCTCTCTCTCACTCCTCTGCCAGTGTGCCATAGTGGGTTCCCCTGTGCCATTGTTGGCAGAAAGGGACCTTGACCTGACCTAGCCTATAGCATAAAAGCCTAAGGGCCGATGCATACTCCACTTTAGAGCCAAATTTATTTCGGTTTGGCTCTGTCTAAACTACGATATGGCGTCATTCAGAGGATCGGGGGGCGTGTACCGTCATCAATTTAGCTGTTCGGTGCCACCAAGATTTTGTGACTCCCAGAACTAAATTTGTCTCTAAAAGTGGAGTATGAATCAGCCCTAAGACTGGCCTAAGAATATATTCTACACCTACGTATGACACCTACGTATAATTATGGTAAGGCAGTAAATAATAATAAACTGAATAATAGTACCCATGAAACTACAAAGTAAAAACCTGAGTGTTGATTTAACTCGAGAGAGAGTATAAACAGAACCAAATCGACCCATACAGGGTTTATTTGGTTCCATTTATACTCTCTCAGAGTTAAAAATGTATAAAACAGCACAGAGTGCCTATTGACCACACTAAGAATCATTATTATTATTAATAACTAAGAATCATTATTATTATTAATAATATAAATAATAATCGCGAGGTCTCAGATTAGTATGTGAACGGTCACAGCTTGTCCGTATGTATATACAGTATGTATCTCTCTCTCTCTGTCTATAACGCCTGACACTGTGGTTCTATGGGTTTGTCACTCTGACATCATACTCTGACGTCACTGTAACGTCAGGGGAACAGAATGGGTTTTCCACTCTGACATCACATGCTGGCTTCACCGATGTCACACTAACAGAATCCCTTTTATGCCCATATCTAACAGAAATTCAAATGGGAATGCCCATATATGGAGGCCACATCGGCCACATGCCACACTAACAGAATCCATATATGGCCAAGACAGCCCATGTGTGGCTGGTTCTACAGACAGGGATCTCCATGTGGGCATAAAAGGGTATGATGTCAGATGTCATAGACATCATAGGACTTTCACATGACGGATAACTGAGTAAGCTTTTTTGGGGCTCTTACAGCATATCTCCATATACAGTAGGCCAGGGTCTCCATGTAAGGCCTATGGGTAACTGGTCCGATATACATCACTGGTCAGATGGCCAAGAATTGGGGCGAATTGAGGCGTCTTACTAGTATATATTACAATGAAAATCCACAGATCTTAACCGTATGTATCTTGTCCGTGAGTAACGCCTCAATGTCTATATCTGCTGTTTGTTGACATTGTGACATCACATTTGTTGTGACATCACCTCATCACAGATCAAACCCTGGATATCCATACATGGAGACGACTGGATCATCACCTAGATCTCCATACAGTATATGGAGATGACCTCTACATCTGATCCCTTTTATATTAAGCCCATATCTGTGAATGCCCATACAATAGAATCCCTTTTATACCCACCAATATTAAGCCCGTATGTGGGAATGCCCATATGGACAATGGACATATTGTGTCAGTTTAACCAGTCCAACTTAAACAACCAACCGCAACTTGCCAAATTGCAGTATAATATATGTATGTCAATGTTAGCATGCATGCCTGCCTGCCTAACTGCCTGCCTGCCTGCCTGCTAGTGGTGGGACGTTTGCGATCGAATCGAATATTTTGAATAGCTCTTTGAAGTGAACGATGGGATCTGGTTCACGCAGTAGGGAATTTGGGGGGGTTCAACACAAAACCTCCTCCTTGCTACTCCACAGAGAGAGAGAGAGAGAGAGAGAGAGAGAGAGAGAGCAAGGGGAGGAGTGATTTCATTGTTGCCTGCTTGGTTTTTTGAGGTGTTGCATGAATAACATAAGTCAAGGTAGCTTAATTTACACACACGTTTTATGAAAAGGGTAAATACCAGATTGTGCTCTCAACTGTCAGCAGAGGAATGTGGTGCCACCTTGTGGATTCATTTTTCAATTAATTATTTTAAAAATATATAAATATACACTGAACCAAATGAGCTAAATGAGCCAATCTTTTAACGGCTCTTTTAAGTGAGCCAGATCCATGGCGCTGGCTCACTTCACAGAGCCATAAATCCCACCTCTACTGCCTGCCTGTTGATTCTATTGCTTGGATGTTAGAGCTAGATAGCCTTTATTTTGAAGTTGTAGACCATGTGATTTGTGACGTGGTCACGTGACATTGATGATGATGATTTTTTTCCTTGACTAGAAAATTGAGTAATGGGCCTATTTTCGTGTTTTCTCAATTTTTCAATTCTGAATAAAAAAATAAAAAAATAGCCAATTTCTGTTTTTTTGGATTCAAATTGAATACCACAATTACCTGGCTATTTTTGTGATTTTCTTAATTGCGTTTTCACAATTTTCAAATTCTGAACGAAAATTGAAAAAATAGCTAATTTTTTGTTTATTTGATTCAAATTGAATACCCCAATTATACTAAGATCCCCCCACTGGTTTTTGTGATTTTCTTATTTGAGTTTTCTCAATTTTTAAATTCTGAACGAAAATTGGAAAAATAGCCAATTTTCTGTTTTTTTTTTTATTCAAATTGAATATCCCAATTAAACTAAGTAAACCTGGCTGTTTTTGTGATTTTCAGATTTGCGTTTTCACAATTTTTAAATTACTAACAAAAATTGGAAAAATAGCTAATTTTGGTTTATTTGATTCAAATTGAATACCCCAATTATACTAAGATCCCCCCACTGGTTTTTGTGTTTTTCTGATTTGCGTTTTCACAATTTTTTAATTCTGAACCAAAACATGAAAAAGGGGCAAAAATGTGATTGTTTTGAATCCATTTGGGAGGACAGAAATCACGAAATCTGATTTTTCTATGTTGGATTAAAATTTAACATCTCAATTATACTAAGGTACCCCGACTGGGGATCTTAGTATAATTGGGGTATTCAATTTGAATCAAATAAACCAAAATTAGCTATTTTTCCAATTTTCGTTAGTAATTTAAAAATTGTGAAAACGCAAATCCGAAAATCACAAAATTGGCCAGGTTGACTTAGTATAATTGGGATATTCAATTTGAATAAAAAAAAACAGAAATTGGCTATTTTTCCAATTTTCGCTCAGAATTTAAAAATTGTGAAAACGCAAATAAGAAAATCACAAAAATGGCCAAAAATGGCTCAATTTTTTAAATGTATTTGTGCACAAAAAAATCTGGGAAATAGGCCCATTATTACATTTTCTAGTCAAGGGAAAAAAATCAGCATCATCAATGTCACTTGACCACGTCACAAATCACATGGTCTACAACTTCAAAATAAAAGCTAGTCTAGCTCTAGTCTAACATCCAAGCAATAGGATCAACAGGCATGCAGGCAGGCAGGCAGACAGACAAACAGACAGACAGACAGACAGACAGACAGACAGACAGACAGACAGACAGACAGACAGACAGACAGACAGACAGACACTTAGAACATTGACATACAGAGTTATAGCATGATGCCAATGACATACACTTTAATAAATATAAGTATTAATAACATTAATGATTATTAGTGCAGTCAGTCTGTACGGAGTAAAATCATCTGTGTTATTTTATCCATTAATAACTCTTGAGAGAGTATGAATTGAAACAAATGAACCCTTATGGGTCCATTTGGTTCCATTTATACTCTAGATTAATAAAAGCATAGCTTATTAGTTTTTGAGCGAAGCTCCAACATTTGGCATTGGGACGTAACATGGACAAACGCGTCCCGAAGCATGCCCTACATCTGGCCTTCATCTTGTCACATAAGCCCCTTTTCCACTGCAGCTTTATGACCACACCACAGTACACCACACTACACCACACCACACCGCACCACATAAAAAATATCTACATTTTCCATTACACAAAAGTACCCCGTTCGGTAAGAAACAAATTGACCCTTTTAACTGTGATTATAATGCAATATAAATTTGTATTACAACTATCATAAATTATAATACACTATAATGGATTATAACTGTGATTATAATACACTATAAAGTATTAATGTATCACTATGATAATTATAATACACTATAATAGATTATAATAGTGGTTATAACACAATAGAATCTATTGTCGTGTATTACAACTATATATCCTGGTGGTCTAAATGAAAAGTCAGTGAGTGATCAGTCATTATGAAGTGTTTGGCCCTGTTTGGCCTAGCTCAGACCTCTAGATTGGATACCTTTTAGTACCACGTTTAGTACCACTTTCACACCACTCTACCCAGGTCCTTGTTGTGGAAAACCTGGCACAAACCTGGCCAGTGGAAAAGGGGCTATAGCACTCAAAGTTTGTTCACGTTGACAGTGCTTAATGGAATCAACTCATAAATAGCACCACTCACTTCAGTCTTGGTATGTTTTTTTTTTTTTTTTTTTGCTGATGTGTTTTTGTACTTCCAACAAATGTACAACGTTTATGGGTGTTTTTATCCACCTCCCCCGGGGTCCCCAGGAGTTCCCAGGCCAGTGTTCTCTCCATGTAATCCCTCCATCTGGTCTTTGGCCCCAGACCACCCTATAGGGAGATGCTCAGGAGGCATCTATCTGTACTACAACTTAGGCATTTAGCAGACGCGACTTACAATAAGCAAGGTCAATACATAAACATCAGTACATCAAATGCATAAAAAGAGTTACTTTCAGTCATGACCCACACTCCATGACCATAGGTGAGAGTAGGAACAAAAGATTGCTCGGTAGACTGAGAGCTTTGCAATCTAGCTCAACTCTCTCTTCTTCACAACAGTGCGATTCCGAGACCGCCAGCTCCTGCTGCTCCGAAGCTCCTTTTTCCGCTCTCATTCATGAACAGGACCCCAAGATATCTGAACTCCTTCACCTGGGGTAAAGTCTCACTACCTGGAGTTCCCTGCTGAGAATGGCCTCAGATTTGGACACTTTTTTCTTTTTCTTTTTTACTTTTCATATCAGGTCAATCGCAAAGTTCAGGTCAAGGTTATATTTGACCTCTGGGAGAACAAAAAGTTGAAACAACTTTATTTTATCGTGATGTCTGCCTCGCTATGACTAAATGTAGTACAAAAGTGTAGGACAAAGTGTCAGTCCACTCACACACAAGTTCAGTACAGTGTCATCATGCGCATTACAGCATCTTTATGGTAGTCTGCTGGGGAACAGTGACAGTGTTCCAGAATCCAGCATGTTGCCATTAAACAGACAAGGTCTGGCTTAGCCTCAGTGACAAGGAGCACGATACAATGCACAGGCATATTCAGAAGGTACTGGGTTAGATATCAAGTACCTCACTATACCTCATCATGTGCTTCATGAGAGAGAAGGTGACAAGTTAATGTCACCATGTCTCCCTGCAGTATGAAGTAGTCAACCCACTATCAGCCAGTAGGGACATACTATGGAGATGAGTAGTGTCCAGATACTGCTCTGTACAGTAGCCTACTGATCTGTCCAAATGTCTTTATTTCATGCATGCATTTCCAGTGCTGAACCTTGCAGCCTTGGGTCAGCAACCTTTATCAAATTATGTTTTTATTGTCTAGAAGATTGTCAGTGTGCCATGTTAAAATTCATTTTAATGACCCCATCAAATATATTGACACATTTTGATTGGCAGGACATTATTATAACGATCCAACAATCTCCGCGACTCCCTACCCGGTCAAAGTTCAGAGTTTTAATAGATGTAGAATTATGTGCAGGATGTAGTTTACTGTAAATTAGCTAACCTTGTTTGATTGACCATGTTTAAAAAATATATATGTTCCCCTGTGCCATTGTTGGCAGAAAGGGACCTTGACCTGACCTAGCCTATTGCGTAAAAGCCTAAGGGCCGATGCATACTCCACTTTAGAGCCAAATTTATTTTGGTTCGGCTCTGTCTAAACTACGATATGGCGTCATTCAGAGGATCGGGGGGAGTGTACCGTCATCAATTTAGCTGTTCGGTGCCACCAAGATTTTGTGACTCCCCGAACTAAATTTGTCTCTAAAAGTGGAGTATGAATCAGCCCTAAGACTGGCCTAAGAATATATTCTACACATACGTATGAGCATAATTATGGTAAGGCAGTAAATAATAATAAACTGAATAATAGTACCCATGAAACTACATAGTAAAAACCTGAGTGTTGATTTAACTCGAGAGAGAGAGTATAAACAGAACCAAATCGACCCATACAGGGTTTATTTGGTTCCATTTATACTCTCTCAGAATTAAAAATGTATAAAACAGCACAGAGTGCCTATTGAACACACTAAGAATCATTATTATTATTAATAACTAAGAATCATTATAGTTATTAATAATATAATAATAATTGCGAGGTCGCAGATTAGTAAGTGAACGGTCACAGCTTGTCCGTATGTATATACAGTATGTATCTCTCTCTGTCTATAACGCCTGACACTGTGGTTCAATGGGTTTGTCACTCTGACATCATACTCTGACGTCACTGTAACGTCAGGGGAACAGAATGGGTTTTCCACTCTGACATCACATGCTGGCTTCACCGATGTCACACTTAGAATCCCTTTTATGCCCATATCTAACAGAAATTCAAATGGGAATGCCCATATATGGAGGCCACATCGGCCACATGCCACACTAACAGAATCCATATATGGCCAAGACAGCCCATGTGTGGCAGGTTCTACAGACAGGGATCTCCATGTGGGCATAAAAGGGTATGATGTCAGATGTCATAGACATCATAGGACTTTCACATGACGGATAACTGAGTAAGCTTTTTTGGGGCTCTTACAGCATATCTCCATATACAGTAGGGGTCTCCATGTAAGGCCTATGGGTAACTGGTCCGATATACATCACTGGTCAGATGGCCAAGAATTGGGGCGAATTGAGGCGTCTTACTAGTATTTATTACAATGAAAATCCACAGATCTTAACCGTATGTATCTTGTCCGTGAGTAACGCCTCAATGTCTATATCTGCTGTTTGTTGACATTGTGACATCACATTTGTTGTGACATCACCTCATCAAAGATCAAACCCTGGATATCCATACATGGAGACAACTTGATCATCACCTAGATCTCCATACATAGAGCTGACCTCTACATCTGATTCCCAGATGACGCATTGTTAAGGCAACCACACTAATAGTATCCCTTTAAGCCCATCAATATTAGCCCATATTGAGTTTGCCCATACAATAGCTGTTGACCTGTCTGTTGACATTGTGACATCACATTGTCGTGACATCACCTCATGAAAGATCAAATCCTGGATATCCATTCATGGAGACAACTGGATCACCTAGATCTCCATACAGTATATGGAGATGACCTCTACATCTGATCCCTTTTATATTAAGCCCATATCTGTGAATGCCCATACAATAGAATCCCTTTTATACCCATCAATATTAAGCCCATATCTGGGAATGCCCATATGGACATATTGTGTCAGTTTAACCAGTCCAACTTAAACAACCAACCGCAACTTGCCAAATTGCAGTATAATATAAGTATGTCAATGTTAGAAGCATCTATCTGTCTGCCTGCCTAACTGCTTGCCTGCCTGCCTGCCTGCCTGCCTGCTAGTGGTGGGACGTTTGCGATCGAATCGAATCTTTTGAATAGCTCTTTGAAGTGAACGATGGGATCTGGTTCACGCAGTAGGGCATTTGGGGGGGTTCAACACAAAACCTCCTCCTTGCTACTCCACTGAGTGAGTGAGTGTGTGAGGGAGAGAGAGAGAGAGAGAGAGGGAGAGAGAGAGAGAGAGAGAGAGAGAGAGAGAGGTGATTTCATTGTTGCCTGCTTGGTTTTTTGAGGTGTTGCATGAATAACATAAGTCAAGGTAGCTTAATTTACACACACGTTTTATGAAAAGGGTAAATACCAGATTGTGCTCTCAACTGTCAGCAGAGAAATGTGGTGCCACCTTGTGGATTCATTTTTCAATTAATTATTTTAAAAATATATAAATATACACTGAACCAAATGAGCTAAATGAGCCAATCTTTTAACGGCTCTTTTAAGTGATCCATGGCGCTGGCTCACTTCACAGAGCCATGAATCCCATGCACCTCTACTGCCTGCCTGTTGATTCTATTGCTTGGATGTTAGAGCTAGATAGCCTTTATTTTGAAGTTGTAGACCATGTGATTTGTGACGTGGTCACGTGACATTGATTATGGTGATTTTTTTCCTTGACTAGAAAATTGAATAATGGGCCTATTTTCGTGTTTTCTCAATTATTCAATTCTGAATAAAAAAAATAAAAAATAGCCAATTTTCTGTTATTTGTAATTCAAATTGAATATGCCAATTATACTAAGTCAACCTGGCCGTTTTTGTGATTTTCTGATTTGCGTTTTCACAATTTTTAAATTACTAATGAAAATTGGAAAAATAGCTAATTTTGGTTTATTTGATTCAAATTGAATACCCCAATTATACTAAGATCCCCCCACTGTTTTTGTGTTTTTCTGATTTGCGTTTTCACAATTTTTAAATTCTGAACCAAAACTTGAAAAAGGGGCTAAAATGTGATTGTTTTGAATCCGTTTGGGAGGACAGAAATCACAAAAAGGGATTTTTCCCTTTTGGATTAAAATTGGAACATCTCAATTATACTAAGATCCCCTGACCTAAGAGGTCAGGGGATCTCCTGAAAATTTAAATCTTAATTTTTTCTTCCCAATACAAATAATAAAATTGTCTGTTTTTTAACCCTGGAATTTAAATCTGTAAAATGATCCATTTTACTTATTGAGTGATTCATATTTTGGCTTTTTTTTTTTTTTTTTTCAAAATGACCAAAGTAAGACCTCTTGAAAAGTTTTTTTTTTTCTTCCTCCCACTCCCAAAACAAACATCTAAATATTGGCGTTTCTAACCCTGAAACAAAAATCGAGAAAAATGTATTTTTTTTAAATTGTGCAAATCATATTTTTGCATTTTGTGATTTGTAACTGACAAATAAAAATAAGCCCATTATTCAATCTTAATGCTGCCCTTGCATCCTTTCCAGGCGTCTTCCTGAGAGTCATAGTAGGACAGGGTCCCTCCATCCAGCACAAACCAACGAGGCTGCCAACCTGAGAGACAGTCATCAGAGGTCATTTCTATCGCACATTATTGTCACATTCCATACACAGAAAAAAAAATACATTTTATCACAAAAATCCAACAGGAGCTGTTTTTTGGACGCATCATACCACACTATATGAGTGGGGAACTTCAGCTCATGTTCAAGGTCCACCAACAACTGCCAGTCTCTTGCAGACTTCCAGATGCCTACAGATGATGTTCTTCTGGCAGGAGTTAGTGTGTCCCCAGCTCTGACAATTAAAGGCGATGATTTTCGGAAGGTCGGAACTGCTTTGCCCACTCCAGCCCTGTGCTGACCCAGACCCTGATGGCTTCAGCGATGATCTTAGTGATGACTTCACATTATATTATATTATATACATTTTCCAAACATTTCGGGGACCCCCTGCAGTATCCTTGCGTACCCCCTAGGGGTCGCAGACCCCCTGTTGAAGACCCCTGGCCTAGCCTAACCAGGCAGGCAGACAACACCCATGTAATGACTATATCTTCATGACTAGTAGGTCAAGTTAAGGGTCATAAGAGTTGTTTGCAAGACTACTAAACCAAAACCGTTTCTATAAAACCTTAATGCTCTTTGCTGCCCAAAACTACTGTTTATACTTGAGGTGTGGTAGCCCTACCAGTCCAGCAGGGGTCATTATTCTCCTGTACATGGCTCTGTAAATGTTCCATCCACACCTGGCTTTATGTAAGCTTAGAATGAAACATTGCTAGAAAGAAGGAATTACTGAGGTGTTTTATTCAAATCAATGTTATGTTTTGTTGGTTTTTATTCATTTTTCGTCATTTCTTTTTTTGCATTTAATGTGTTACTGAACCTTATTTGTAACAATAGGATTCCAGAGATCTACAGGATTCGTGCATGACCTCCCCCTTACAGATTTGTATTTTGCACCCTCTTCATGCCTTTAGCAAATGACCTAGCTTTCTTCCTTAAACATTCCTGTAGTACTCTTTCCTGTTCTCTTTACACTTTTCGTGTTTGTAGTAGAGTAGCCTATATTTTGTATTTATGGCTTTTAAACTCTGATACAATAAAATCAGGCTACTGTTAATACTGCAAAGTTGAATAAATATTGTCATCTTGAGGAAAGCCCTTGCCCGAGTCTCTTTTATTGTCACAAAATTAATGTATCAAGAATATGTTTTGGTGAAATGCTACTGTATCTCAAACTAAACACAAGTCCAAGACCGAATTCATATGCAAATCAAGACTGAATATCACCTGCATATCCAAATATGAAGAACCCTGGAGAATGCATGGAGCAACTCATCATTACTCCATATATGGAGCTGAACTCTACACTTGATTCCCAGATGATGCCTTGTTAAGCCAACCACTAACAGAAGCCCTATTTATGGCCATCAATATTAGGCCCTTATGTGGGAATGACCAAATATCAATATACTGGAGTCCAACCATTGTGGTCCTATATGGAGCATCAATGCATATGTGGAAAGTAAATTAAATTCCAAACACAAAATGCATAGCATAATCGTGGTAACCCTTTCTTTTACACTGTAATTACCTACCCCGTAAACACTTATTACATAGTAATTACTTGTTCTTTTTTATATATACCATACAGCAAAATGCAGTCTTACAGTAATTGCATAAGAAATGAACATTTAACAACTTATTCAAAGGAAGCATTAGAGCATAATAAATTAAGCCTTTGTGGGTTTTAAGGCGATGCAGTAGGAGGATCGAAGCCTCTATGCTCTCTTGTAAGGTGTGAGCTTGCTTTACTGAACAGGACTATGGAGAAAAAACAGTATGATTTAAAAAAAAAAAGGGAATATATATATATATATATATTTTTTTTTTTTTTTTTCCCCTTCATCAAGTAAACATAACAACACGTTAGCCAGGGCTATAAATATATAAACACATGTAGTGTTGCATTTCAATGAGAAAACACTGTTTCAGAAACAAACTTTATTGTACTATCTGCGGTGTGTGGCTGGGATCAGGAATCAGTCAAGCTGTAAAGAGATTTTATAAGAAAAGAAGAAAAAAAGGACAATTGAAAATTTTGCAGTTCAATGGTAATACCAGACATTATATCTAGAGAGTATCCAACTCAATCTACTTTAACATGATTATCAATCGAGACAGGAGTTGTCATATATCGCTTGTCAAGAATAGATATTCTACATATCTCTGCTGTCTGGCCGAAACCTCTTAACTCCATTGGTTCAATATTATTGTAACCAACACACAATAGCACATATTTAGGAAGAGAAGAGAGGGCCAATTGGGTGGAGTTAACTGATTTTGCAGAAATTGTGGATTAATGAGGTTTTGTCCCAAGCATTTTTACTATGCATTCCATTGGTTCTATATTATTTTAACCAACACTCAGGTGTAAAGGGTGTAGCCATGAATTATGGCAAATAATCAAAAACCCCCAAAAAAGTTAATAAACAGATGAACACATCAATTAATATATTTTAAGACATGGACTTAAACTTCTGAACTTTACAAAAATGTCAAAGGGACACACACACACACACACACACACACACACACACACACACACACACACACACACACACACACACACACATACTTGAGAGATGAACCAAATGCATTATTGCATCCTGGAAGGGCCCATAATTCTCCTTCACAGCCTCCTGATACAGGAAAGTGATGTTGGGATAGGCCTCTGAGAAGCGTCCTTCTACCTGTTGGCGTTGCATGGCATCCCTGAAGGGGTTTCTACCAAACAGTGACTCCCTTGTTAATGCGGAGCCATTTTCTGCATTATATAGGTCAGCAGCCTCATTTGCACTACACTCTTAGAACAAAAACTAGGCTCTACTCAATTTTATTAGTGAAACATTTTTACACTCAAAAATATTGAGTAAATATTACTGATATGAAATCAGGTAAATGAAACTCAATTAATTTGAGTAAAAGTAACCAAATCTTTTACGTACTTATTAACAACTAAAATTGAGTACACTGACCTAAAGAAATTGAGTAGATATAATTAAATTATTCAGTCAATGCCACAAAATACTACAAGTAAATAAATTGAAATATTAAGTAGATCTAATTGAATATTAGAGTATGATTTAACAAAACAAATATGTCACATTTACTCTATTCATTTACTTTTATTGATTTAATTCATATAGTACCATTTTACCCCTTTCATTTACTTTACCTTTTACTCCAGGAGTACATGATGTCAAATGAATACACATGAAATAATTATGCAGATAATTATGTTTTTAATCAACTAATTTTGACCAGTGTAACACCACATCAAGTATGAACATTCAACATACTTTAGTATGTAAATGACATGCAACAATGCCTGAAAAAACAATATGTTTAAAGATAATGATCAGGAAAGGGGTATCCCTGACACTTTTAAAATGTTCTGTTTACTAAAGAGAAGTGTGTGTTCACAATACTGTATATAAGTACCTCTAATTGAACTGTGCATACTGTAAGTAAGCAGTCTGTCAAACATTATGCACCATAAGAACAATGAGCCCATCAAATAAACAGTAAGTCATAACCACAAAATACATTAAAGAAGACAGTCAGAGGCCATTTGGCATGAAAGGAAATCACAACTTGGAATATGAAATAATAAATAAGCATTTACAGTAGCTCAACATTTAAACATATTGACTATGCACACGTGTAGATATGCTAAACTGACCTGTTTGCATTATGACTCGAATGCACCAGAAACAAACGCTTTACATTAACTAATTACTATCAGCAACAAATACCATTGCAAAAATGCTGTTTTGACAATAAATCCACTTTCAGTAGGTTATACCCACGTTCTGAGAGCATCTTGCTGAACAGTAGTCGGCAAGCAGACATTTTTTCAGTCTCTGAACTTTGGCTGAAATAGAACAGAACAGTCCCAACAGATAGCAGCAGTTCCCCAAGATTGTTGAGGGCAGTGATGCCCTTAATCACAATACCTACATCAGTAGGTTCATTCATTGAGTCCTCTTGGTTCTGCAGCAGGTAGATCTTCATCTTCATCATCACCTCCTCTGTCAACTTCTCTTCTACTCTGACAGGTGCACCAGCAGCTTCCTTCCTGCACACATTGTGAAGATAATTGTTTAGACTCACTTTCAGGCTAAATGTTACAAGACACACAGACACACATTGAGCAATCCTAGCTGTCTCCACACATGCAGCCCTGGGCATAATCTTGAATCAGTTGGACCAGACATGCAACGGATGCAACAGCCATTCAGTCAATGTCACAACCTTCTCTGGACATCACTATGCTGTTCCTTTGCATGTGATGGTCTCATCCACGATGACATTAAAACGTCAAAACATTTATTTTACTAACTTGAAAGTCCTTGATCTTGACACTATCTTCTTCCAGATGGTCGACGAGATATCGGATGATGACCTCTCGTGTTCGTTGATTGGGGATTGCTCTCTGCAGAATAGAAACATAATTATTTGAACAATAAAGAAAAAGTATGACTGCACTTTCATAAACTAACATAAACTTTGGCAATACAATTGTTTCCACAACCCAGTTTTAGCAACGGAAGCTGGGAGACTGTCCTTAGTAGCTATTAAGACATACATTTAGAAATGAATAATCAGGAGAGAGAGTTGCAGGGGATAAAGATGAGTTTAGCATAAATTAATGTAGTAATTATTGTCATTAGCCAGGTGAAATATAATTAAAGCAGTTAGAGTAAATGAAAGTTTCATACCTGAAGTAGAATACTCATTTGTGCCCAAACTGCCCTTCTTGGACTGGTACATGGACAGTAGTTTGGGGGTATAGAAGTCCAACATTGCCATACATTTTGGCTCGAGATTCAGTGTGGTGATCATCCTGAACTTTGCACAAACCTGGAAGACAGAGATGAGGGGAAGAGAGTAAAAAAGAAGACGTGAGATTATAGATCTGGTATTTTCCCCCAGGATAGGGATGCTAGGGTATACAAGTGGTTAACTACAATGACAAGATGTCTGTCACATTCAGGTCTAATTTCTGTAACCATTTCTGTAAACATCTAACAAGGCAGGCCAACTCTCCTTTATGTCTGCTGGCTGACAACATCATGTCATCTAATGCTTAATATCTGCAACCCAATTTTACAGGGATATAGTTAATAATAATAATTGTATACTTCAAAATATTCAAACATAGTGGATATAGCTGATCTACAGCTCACAAGCTTGAGCTTGTAAATTGGTCATTTGAGCATTTCTGAAGAAAAAAAAAAGATAATAATTCAAATAACTGACACCATGTGAGGCTTAGTCAATTTATGATTCCAATAATTACTTGGCCAAACCAAAATCAAGGAATACTGTATAATCATGTTGCTTATTTACTTCATACCTTTCCAAGTTTTTTACACAATGTAATCCTCATTGAACACCATAATAGATAAGATACATGTAGATAATATGTAGGCCTACCTGTGCATTTTATCTTCATTGTACACACCATTGTATGCAGCTGTGCATAGCTTGTAATAAATGCAAAAAGTCATGACTAGAGGGCTTGCACATTACCCTCACTGTGACCTTAACTAGCTGCAAACCTTTGTAAAGAACACAAGTTATACCCAATACATTTGTGTAGCCTATATGCACAAAGATACAGTAAATCTACTTACCAATATTTGCAAACACTCTCCAGGTCTCTTGTTGAAAAAGATGTGTGCTGCTGCTGCTGCTGCTGCCGTTTGTTGACAGAATGTTCCAGTAGAATTTTCCCATGAACCCTTTTTTCCCATGAACCCTTGTGTACAATTTTGAATCTTAGTCATATCTACTCAATTGTTTAGGTTGTTGTGAGAGATGAAAGATTATTTAGTTGGAATGAATAATAATTAAGGGTCTTTTTAAATTGATCCATATAAGTACTCCATACTCAAATATTATGAAGGAAAATTACCAAAACAAATTGAGTATAATTCATGAATAAAATCAGTTGGTCAAATACTAATTTATTCTCACAAAATTAACTCAAATAATATATGTACATCTAACTCAAAACGAACAGTTGGATTTTTACTCATTTTGTTTGGTGTGACCTACTCAAACAATCACATACATGATATTCAGTGATTTTATTGAGTAAATATAACTTTTTCTAATAGTGCCATATACTCGGCCGCAGAATCATTTCTCAGAGTGTAGGAAGCTGTTCAGGAGTGAGCTTCACTCTGCATCCACCTTCTGCCAATATGTTTGGAATGCCTCTTCCTAAAGAAAATAACTGTTTTTAGAAGAGTAGTCAAAAGATAACCATATTGAGTGTGTGAGTGTGAGTGTGTGTGTGTGTGTGTGTGTGTGTGTGTGTGTGTGTGTGTGTGTGTGTGTGTGTGTGTGTATGTACGCATGCACGCGTGGGCTAATGTCATTTACTTAATTATACATTGAGAACAAGATGTAGAAATGTTGCCTTTACAGAAAACCGCAAGCCCATTTTCTAAACTTTGGAACTTTGAAAAGGCCTGGCCACCTGTGCCAACAAAACACAATTGTCTGTATGCAAAATGCCTGTGCATGCTGTGTAGGTAAGTGTTATCAGACCAAATTAGTGGAATACCTTCAACTGTATGGTGATTCCAGGCGTCTACAAAGCGCTTTACTCCAACACTGGCAAGTTGGCATGTTAGAGTGGAAACACAGAAACGCACTGTTTCATCATCCATGTTAAGCCTCTCCTGGGCCTCCAGCTGAATAAGTGCCGCCTTCAAAGGATAGGTCACCCGGTGGTTCACCTCAGACCAAAGTCGTTCAATCCTGTGGTTCTGCAGAAATAAAAAGAAGCACTCTGATATCACTGTTGAGATGGCTTTGAGGCCTTTAATAAACAGGGTTCATACAGACAGACAAGAGAGATAGTCTGTGTTCGTAACTCTGTAACTCATCTTTATGAATAGAATAAAGTTGCATGTATCAATTATAAATATAGCTGAAGCAAATAGTACACCCAGTCGGAGGCAGGTTGTTTTCATAATTTAAGAATATAGGCTTTTAAATTTAAATACAACTATTTGTTCCTAATCCACTCTAGATTGTCAGAAATGTTTTCTCCTTATACGTGAAGAAGCAAGTAATTAATTGCATTAGGCTAATCGGATTTTCTCTCTTTTCCCCCATTGTATAGTGAATGAAAATGAATAACTCAGACATGACCAGACCCAGGCATAACCAATTCGATGGCCAAAACGCAAAACCTCCCATCTTCAAATTTCAAGATTTTTAGATTTCACTTGAAATGAGGACAACAGGCTATGCTTCACATGGTCAGTCTGCAAGATTGTTCTGCCAGTTATTTTGCCGACATGTCTCCATTCCGACACCAACACTATCTCTAACCCTAACCCTAAACTTAACCCCTATGGGAGTGTTGCCACTCCGACAATAAGAAGTCAATTTTGGAGTGGCGACATGTCGGAATGGAGAGCAACTTTCATTGAACACACATTTTCTTTTTCATTTTCCCAACAAAGAGAATTTTTCAGATAGGAGGTTTTGCGTTTTGGCAATCGATATACAAAGACGATACACCCATACACCCAACAGAGCGGGTGACACCTTTAACCTAAACAGAAGCGGGGTCTCTCGTCTGGTCCTCTTTGCAGGGAGTTAAATATATTATATATATTAAAGAAGTATAGTGCTGAAGGGGCGTGCACAAAATGTATGTTGCCTGCACCTGCACCTACACTTTGGCACAGTAGATGGGAGTGTGTGGCCATTAAATGTTAGTGTTTGTTTTGTCTCACTTTAATTGCCCGCTGGGGACTTGGTCGTCATTTTCTCAAATAAAATGTTCTTATGGCACAAAACAAGTAGGCCTTTATGGTGCTCTAATAGGCACAACTAGTGTTGCTGGTTGTGCTCCGGAATTAGCCCAAAGTCATAGTTTATTATTTTCTATGCAGTGTGATTGTAAAAAGAATAAAAAATAAACAATAAGAACCAAAAACAGTTGAGACAAACAAACAATAGCCTAATAACTTGTGTTGTTTGTGTAACTTTCACTGTTCTTTATTTGACAATTACAAAGCTGGAGCTGTTTAGGTGAGTGGAGAGAGAACCAGAGAGGACAAAACAAACACACACCTTGCTCTACTGCATGCATTTACTACTGAATAAGGTGGAGCAGTGCAAGTCAGTTGTTGGAGTCAACAATCACTATTAATGCCTTATTGAGAAACTTGATGTACAAATGTATGTCAGAGGGGGACCCTACCTATGTTCCCCAGGTTCCATCCCCATTTACCCCCAAAAAAAGGTTCTATGTTCCCCGCATACCCAAAAAAGGTCCTCTGTTACCCAGGTTCTATGTTCCCCGCTCATCCAACAATGCAGGAAACATTCATTTCAAATGATTAATAACAACTCTAAATTATGGACATCTGGGCACCATATTGTTTTGTTATGACTGGGCATCTGGACGAGTGGGCACCTGGACATCTGGGTACTAGGGACATGTGGGCATTTAGACGAGTGGGCACCTGGAAGAGGAGGCACTTGGGGTGGAGACATCTGGGGCCAGTTGCACCACCAGAACGTAAGTCCTGCCCTAAGTTAGGGAGTAAAGTCCTTACTAGAGGCTTAGTAACTACTAGTTAGTTTGTAACTAACTGAGTTACTATACTAACAGGTGTTGCACCACGACTTCTTAAGGCATAACGCAACTAGTAATGCGTAGACTGTTCCTAAAGTAATGTATAGTTGCATAAAATTACGTCATAGCTCCCGAATCCAATGAAAGTGAACTGTTTCTAGTAAAGGCAATAAAGCTTTTATCGTCTTTTGTCAACAGAGACCTCCGTCTCTCCACTGGCATGTGCGGTACAGTACACAAGTCACTGATATGCGCGCACAGGGCGAGCGCATCCCTGCCCAGCGCACTGCCCTGCAAACGGATTGTATCCCCCGTTGTGAAGTAACGCACGCAGAGCAGCGCATATTTGGAGACACAGGGGAAGAGAGCGCACCGTTCAATTTGCTGTTGTGCTGTATGCAGTGGTTGAAAAGTACTCAAATTAATTAAAAAAGTTTCAATCCTGCAATATAGAAATACTCTATTAATAGCAGACACATTGTGAACTTGTAGATCGGCTATTTTCAAATGGACGAAATATATATATGGCTTAATGTATGTTTTAAACAGATGGGTTGTTTCATTGTTGAATTAATTAAATAGCCGATATAATGCTGTCTGCCACGTTAGTAGTGAAGTTGCTCTACTCCCATAGATATAGGTTACTTAGTAAAGACTTAGTGCTGCCAAAGGGGTGGTGTAAATATTTAGTTGTTACTTAGAGATACGTAAGAACTAATTTGTGTGGTGCAACACCTGACATTTTAGTAATGCGAAAGTCTTGACTTAGAAGCCATTTACGTTACAACTAGGCTACGTTAGAACTTAGTAACAGCTGGTGCAACCCCGCCCAGAGAGTGGGCACCTAAATTAGATTGGCCACATGTTCTAAGTGCCCAGCTGTCCAACCATTTCCTGCATTTGAGTTGGGAACACAGAACCGTTTTTGGGAGAGGGTGGGTGGGGAACATAGAACCCTTTTGCAGGGAAGTGGGGAACATAGAACCTGGGAACATAGGGTGGACACTGTCAGGGGAATGAGTCTCAGAATTCTTAATGGAATAGGGCAGTGTTTCTATTCTTTTTTTTTTAATCAATGGACACCTGATTCTTAACATATAAAGTTGATTGGTTGATTGATAAAGAGTCCTCAAACACAAACAAAGCCTTAGTACCATTACAACTGTGGTGAGAATGGTATAAACAAATGCACCTACATTTGTTGACTTTGTCTGTAGAAAAGATGGCTTGTCCTGGGAGATTCGGTATCCAGAGAGTTTATGTTGTACAAACAGAGTCAACACGAATTCCCGACCATGATCCGCCCGAACCTACACACACACACACACACACACACACACACGCACGCACACACGCACGCACGCACGCACGGGGACATTCTTCAATAGACATTCTTCAATAGCCTTTAGGCTTCTTAACTTCTCCTGCACAATATGTTATACAAATGTATTGTTTTCTTGTATTTCAACTATGTGTGCTAATGAATACTAATACAAACCTGATCCCACAAACCATGTTGGAGAACGGCAGACCTGAAATAGTAGGTTGTGGTGGTTATAAGTCAAATAGCATGAGTTTAGAATGGCATAAGAAATGAAAGATTGACAACTTTTGATCAATGACATTGTTAAACAAATATATATACATTTCATTTTATTATTTAATGTTATGGCAGATACTCACCTGTACACTTCCTCATATATAACGAGGTTGTTTTTGATTGGCATCACGGAATGCCCCACAAGTTTTCCACTGTACCCATCTATTGCCATAACGTAGGTCACGCCAAACCTCACAAGTTTTTCGTTCTGATCGATGTGTAACTTCTGACCAAAATAGGTAGCATTGTAGGGCTTGGGATTGATGTTTTTAATTCCCTATGATCCAAAAGAAATGGATGAATGGTGAAGCTTTGTGTGGCTGTGACATTAAATTGACAGTTCCACACTGAAAATTAACAGAGATGCTCAAAGACAGATCTTTTCATTGGAAACCTCAGGTTTCCATTGAAATTGTCCATTATTTGTAAAGTGTGCATTTCTTGACCCTTTTGTTGTTCACAAACGTTTTGTGTTGCTGGGAAGCATTTCACAGCTTATCCTATGGATGGAAAATAAACTACTTCACAACTCACATCATTATACGAATATGGCCATAATCGTTTTTTCATGATTTTTTCAGAATAGCAGGTCTCTCATTTTGTGGACCTTAACAGCCAAATGAAAAGTCCAGTAGTACACCGACTACACGTTCCCTGCCAAAAATGTGTAATGTTTTTGGCACCTATGTCCTACCATTTTCGGCCACTGTGTTGTTCACTAATATATGAGACACCACTGCTCTCTGAGCTGCCTGTTAGGCCAGTCAATCTAAGCTAAAAAAGGGCCTGACCCAAAATAAATTGCAATAGTAATGGTTCAAGGTTTTTTATGATCGTTAGGGTCATCCAAATAACATACTAAAAGTTGTGAATTATATATTTAGTGGATCAAGGTAAATTCAAGGGGTTCAAGTTTGGGTCCAATCACTTACTATACAGGAAAAAAAGACCCCCAAAAAATCTTTTTTAAGTACCATGCGTGGGGTCTAACTAGGGGTTTTTCATGATTCTGAATACATTGCAAGCATTTCTTTTGCAAAAATTGACCCATAGAACTATGGTCTAGTGATGAGTCATCACTTTTCTGGGGTCAGCTCCGCTTTGTGGTGTCCGTTTTTAAGCCGACAAATGTTTTTTCTTTTTTTTTTTTTGTGCAAAATGAATAATTGCAATGGATTCAGGACCATGAAAAACCCCTAGTTAGACCCCTCACATGCTACTTAAAGAAGATTTTTGGGGGGTCTTTTTTCCTGTATAGTAAGTGGATGGACCCAAACATGAACCCCTTAAATTCACCTTGATCCACAACTTTTTTGTCCACAAATTCACAACTTTTAATATGTTATTTGGATGACCCTAAGGATCATAAAAAACCTTGAACCATTACTATTGCAATTTATTTTGGGTCAAACCTTAGATTGACTAGCCTATGTGGCTAGAGTGAACTACTGAACAGAGGATCAGCTGCCTCCAGACGGGAGAGTGTTTTTTTTTTTCTCAGGTCGTTCAGTCCAAAAAAGGCAACTGGGTCAGGCAAACTGAAGCCTGTGGTTGGCTGTGTGGAGGTTTAAAAAGACTGGGGTAAGGAGATACCCCAAAACCTAACCCTAAACTCACCACAGTAAAACTAACGCTGGTGAATGCTAACTTGGTGAATGCTAACCAGCCGACACTGGTGTTAAATGTTAAACTGGTCGGACCAACAGTGCTTAACCCAGTTCCTTTTTTCATGCGTGTTTCCTCAACCCGCCAGGATTGAGTCAAGACCCGCCTCGAGGAAACGCCCCTCTCAATAATCTTTAGCATGAAAGTGCGTATGAACGTTTGTGCTGCTTGATTAAGTGCAAAGCAATACTGTACCTACCATCTACCGTTCATTACAATAATACATGCAACATACAGATCCTTCTCGAAAAATTAGAATATTGTGTACAAGTACATTTTCTTGAAACTTTTGATATATTTCTTGAAACTTTCATATATTCTAGATACATTGGACATTCAGTGAATTATTCCAACCCTTTTTTGTTAAAATCTTTACATTTTTATGGCATACAGCTCATGAATATATATTTCAAATATTACAATATTACACAAAACCACTCAAAACAAGGATTTATAATAGAGAAATGTCAACCTTCTGAAGTCAGAATAGCTTGAAGTCCAGTGGGAAGTTTCCGAAGTTGGTTATGATTTGGGCTGATAGGGCATCTGCAATGCTTTTTCACACAATATTCGAATCTGTAATACGCCCAAAGCCATATCGAAACTATAATAGCTGATAATCACTAAGGGTTTTTATTTTGGGCACAGTTTTTATTTTGAGCACAGTAGTAACAAATTAATCGCTTTCTCAGTATGATTTTCTCTTTATCAAAGTTACAAAGTTTTCCCTTTTTTAAGCACAGTACAAAGTATTTTTTTTTTTTTTTAGAACAGTTTATTTTGAGCACTGTAGTGACAAAATAATAGCTGTGCATTGTGCAAATGCAGGCTTTTCTCAGTACAGGTTTTAAGATTGTCTTCATGCCTTTACTAGGTCTGTCTTTATCCACCCTCCATTTGTCCGGCTAGGATTTCAGCCACTCCTGGATGCCCTCGCGTTTCCGCGAGGCAGGTCTTATCTCAATCCTGGTGGGTTGAGGAAACACGCTTTTTTGATACACTCTGACTGAAAGACCTGCAAAAAACACTGTCCTGTCTGCAGAACCCCATGAATATTTCTTCAAAATGTCTGCCATCATGTGCCATTCATGTCAATTACAGAGTTGGCAGAGACAGTTGCATGTTATGGGGAGCACATAGTAATAATATGTGAGGGAGAGAAGGACATGTGACTTACGATAAAAGGTCAGAATTTAGACAAAATTAAACTTACATTTCTCCGTGCTACATGGTTTGGTGGGTTAACATCCCGGAGTGCATCTCCAACTCGATGTTGGCTAGCATGCACACCTTTGCTGGCAAGATAGCCAGCCATCATTCGTCGACCATAACTCCTCCCAGTCTAATAACGACAATAATACGCTGTTTAGTAGACTATTGCAAGACCAGTGCCAAAACCCAAAACCATGTCTTACTTAGCATGAGTACATTTACCCTTTAGCTTAAAGGAGTAGCCATGGAAACTTGAAATCACTAATATTAATTTGTATTAGTGTCAAAAATAATTATAGTAAATTTACCCCGATTGATTCTAGATGGGGACCCATAGGCCTGGACCACAAAATAAGGTCCTGGATGGAATGGGGTCAAGTGTCAAGTAAATTTACCCTCATTGATTCTCACACAAATGCATTTTGGTCCCCATTCAGGGCCTTGTATTTGGGTCCTCATTCATGCCCACGGATTTGGGTACCCATCCAGACTCAATGGGGGTAAAATTACAATAAGATTTGTTTTCCTTAGGAATGCAACAAATACAAAGAAATATTATTGAACTCAAGTCTCCATGGTGTGACCAATCAATAGAAAAAAAGGCATTTTGGGGGTGAACTACTCACCTCTTGAACAGCTTCAACCACTGCTACTTCCAGCTGTGCGTTTGTCACCGATCCTCTTATTCTCAAGTTATGTTTTTTAGTGAATTTTTTAATATTCGGCACAGAAACACCCTTTTCCAAGCCCATAGAGAGTAGTTCTGAAGAAATATCTTCATAGGAGCTGCCTTCCAGCATCTTGGATCGTATCATCTCAAAGTAGGGTTCAAGTGCCATGCTTCCATTAGCAACGGACCTGGGGAAAGTAAAGTGATAATAAATCAGGATAACTGGAGCAAATTCTACATCTTTTATCAAAAGCCATCACAATTGGAAAGAATTATACCAAGAAATAGAGACAGAGTGATGTAGAAAACAATAAATATCATGTTAGTCACTGTGCCTTATGTATATTATTTATCCCACCTATTGAGAGAACATAAAGTTAGTAAGCCTTGCCGAGCTCTGTTTACTTATTTAGTTAGGGAAAGTTAGCCGACTCCTAGACCAATCTGTGAACAAATCTAAATCAATATCTTTCTTTACAAATGTGTTCATAAAGGTGTCTACTATCAACTCTCAACTTTTTCAATCACAACTCCATTCTGAAACGTTGTGGGAGCCAATCAAAGTTGGGGGTATCGGGATACCTGGGCCTGGGATTAAAGGGTATAAAATAAATGGCCAATATGCTGAATCCATTCCAACCATTTGTTTTCAGTTAAAATTACTACTTGGCCATAAAATAGGCCAAATTGGCTAAGGCTTAGCCAATCATGTCATTAGAGTTCACTGATGTCCTGTTAGTCCCTTTGATTTAAACCCTTTTGAGTGTTCCTTGTCACATTGTATCATGTTATCCTGTGTGTCATGTTGTGCGCTTACTGGCCTGATCTTGAATATTTTTTATGAATTCAAACCTTACTCCAACCCTTTTTTTATTGTCAATATTATATGTCTTTTCAACACACAAAAATAGGTGTGGCCTATGTTATGGCCAAGGAGCATTTTTTACTGATAACTAATGGTTGGAATGGATTCAGCAGCCCCAAAATACCCTAATTACACACCTCATACACTCATATTGGCATTATACATTTTATTTCCCCCCTTTAATCCCAGGCCCTTGGGATACCCCCAACTTTGATTCGCTCCCACAAAATTTCCGAAGGGAGTTGTGATTGAAAAGGTAGATAAGTCAGATAGTCTAACCACAAGGCCACTGAGCTGGTTAGTAAAATATTAGGCAACCTAATTATGTGAAATAAGCTTAAAATAGTATTTCTATATAATAAAAAATACTTTATATTTTATTTTCGGAGCGGTACCACTGACAAAAGCGCCAACACCTAGGCGTTGTGCTTTTAAACACAAACAAAACAAATATAGCCAACATTAACTTAATGTGAGAATGTAAAACCCTGCAGTCCATATACCACATGCAAGGGGATATTTATTAATACATATTTTTCAAATAATATTATGTTGAGTCAATGTTCACAGATGATATTCTTCAGCAGTCATCCCAGTAGCTGGTAGCCATTTAAGACCTAACGGTTGAACTACTACCGGCGGCTTCTATTGGATTCATTAATTGATATATAGGCCTACATTGTGTATAGTACATTGTGCATAGATCACATACTGTCTAGTATGTATATTCATTCATAGAGGCTTCTGGCTACTCATTGTTAATAAACCATCAATGTCTTCATGTATTCACAGGTGATATTTAACTCGTTCACCTTTAATGTTTTTGACACAATACACATAGTCCTCCTAATTCCTCCATTCATACTCATTTAGAGATAGACTGGAACAGGCAGCCCAGTATTTTATTTTCATTATGTTGGATCCTTACTCTAAAGCCCAATCATGGTCAATGTATGCTTCAGTTGGGGTCATCTCCATGTTCCCCAGGTTCTATGTTCCCCTCTCTGTTCCCCACCTCATAGCATTAGTTTTAGTGAAGTTAGGGGTAGGTTAGTTGTTAAGAAAAGTGGGGAACATAGGTACGGTCCCCTTCAGTTCATTACGACCTGGTCACAAGTTTTGACATTTCCCGAGTCCTGACTTTGCTCACGTGCAACACCGTCGTATGACGAAGTATAAAACGGGCTTCATACACAACAAGCTGTCGCGCCCCGGCTGACAGGTTGGATGGCGGCGGGCCGTTCGGTTTCCCGAGCCCGAGAGCCCTGGATGATTGAATGCGATGAAGAAGATGAAAGATTAAGGAAATTGGAGGCTGAGCTCCCCCGGGAACGTGAGCCGTGGATGGACGAGGTTGACAACTGGGATGCAATGAGAGAGGCAAAGGAGAACATAGGGGGTTCTGAACATTCAGAACCTGAAATGGTGACGGATCCGGAGTTGGGTCAAAGTGACCAGGAGAGTGACAAGGAGGATCAGGGTCGAAAGAGAAGGAGGACGGGGTCAGTCGAGGAGAGAAAGAAGGAGTTTGTAGTGGGAATGATAGCTGTGGTGCAGAAGGACGGCGTTTTTAGCAACCCGCGGGAGCTAGGGCAGTTTATGGAGAAGAAAGTTGGGAAGGTGAAGCTGGTGAGGGTTACTAGGACGGGGATGGTGGTCATTGAGTGCAAAACCAAGGAACAGATGGAAAAAGCCACGAGGATTAAGAAATTTGGAGGGTGCCCAGTGAATTGTTTCGAACTTGGAGGAAGAGAGATAAAGAGGGGAGTTGTCAGTGGTGTGCCTCTGACAATGAAGCCAGAGGCATTCCTTGAGATTGAGGGGGTAAGTCAAGCAAGAAGGCTAGCTAGGTACAGGGAAGGGGAACGGGAGGAAACCAAATCAGTGCGGTTGACTTTTGAGGGAAGGGTTTTGCCAGAGAGGGTGTACTTGGATTATCTATGCTATAGGGTTAGACCATATGAGAGAGCACCGCTTAGATGCTTTAAATGTCAGGAGTATGGACATGTTGCTGCCGTCTGTGGGGGAAACAGAAGATGCGGGAGGTGTGGGAAGGACAGCTGTGAGGAGAAGTGTAAGGAGAAGGAGGAAAAGGTGAGGTGTTTTCATTGTGGCGGTGAACATTATGCTGGGGCTGCACAGTGCCCAAGGAAAGTGACAGAGGTTAAGGTAAAGAAAATGAGAGAAGGAAACAGGGGGTTGTCATATGCGGAAGCGGTACAGAGAGTGGAGAGGAGCACCCAGGTGACAGTAGTTCAACCAGAACAGAATGAGGAAAAGTCAGACGAGGAGCACATAATCTTGGACAAGAGACGATTCTTAGCATTTGTCGCGATGGTCATCAACTGTGCTGCAGAAATAAAGACAAAATCTGAGAGAATCAAAATGGTGTTAGACGCAGCAAGGAGATTCCTTAATGTGGCGGATGTTTCTGGAGAAGAACTGGATAATACCTTAAGAGAAGGGTTCTTGTCTACTCAGACAAGTAACAAGTGACAAGACAATGAGAGTAATGTGGGGAATGGAAACACGGAGGGGAATACTGTGCACGGGTGGACATTATTTTTTATCGCGTAAAGCGAAGTTACAAATGAGTTATACTCCCGACCTGTGGGAGGCAGCAATATGCCATAAGGCATCCAGTCTGCCGGAAAACTAAAAGAAGAAGAAGAAGAAGACAAGCTGTCGCGGAGGCGACCGCAGTTTAATAGTATAATATTATTGATTCACTTGATTAAAACCGCGTTCGCGTCGCCGAGAGGAGAGGAGAGGAGCGACAACAACATAACCATTCCCACCATCGTGGCTGATATATGTCTGACATTAGCCGCATATAGAACCTCTCCCGTCGCTGCATACTGTTGTGCTCATCTCGGAGCACAACAGTATGCAGCGACGGGAGAGGTTCCATATGGGGCTAGTCTGACATGTGAATTCACCTCAGAGGAGTCTTTTAAAAGTTTATCTTGATATTACCTGTTAAGACTACTACTCTCGTTGCACGGCAGCATAAGTGGGGGCTACTCCGACGACTCGCACAACAGGGCCATTCTCCGTTTATCGTCTTTATAAATTAATCGGATTAATATCGCCGTTGTACAAACCGAGCGGCGATATCTGGCGATATGATATTTTATGATACATTCCATTACATTACTACTTTTGACTTTTATGGCACATGATATGAAAACCAAAACAAACTTCTTTGCATCCGGTTCAATTCTTCTTCTGCCGAAAAAAGGAGCATAGCTTCCGTTCTAGTGCTCTCCAGCGCCATGCGCCCCATTCACACACCATTCGAGTGGTGCCTGGGAGGAACTACACAGCAGGGAGAAAAATAAAGTTTCGCCTAGTTTGCTGCAGCTGAGTGTGTTGTTATCATATACTCTGGTTGTTATCTCACGGCAGGCCCATCCCCTGAAGTTGCATATCAATGAGGGGAAATATCGTACCTGCGTATTGACACTTGAAATGCGTGCTTTGTACGCAAAAAGCGAACATGTTGGAGGTCTGCACACACACACACACACACACACACACACACACACACACACACACACACACACACACACACACACACACACACACACACACACAACACTCACTCACTCACTCACTCACTCACTCAATTCAATTCTGACAGATTCAAATAGTGACTTACCTGTTGATATCTGTTTGTGTTTTGTTTAAGTCTGTCGAGTTCAGTCAGTTTTTCAGCTTTCTTGAGCGGGGAGCGACCAGAACACGTCACATGACATCAACAGGGTGTGCTGATTGGCTGTCAACATCAGAAAGTGTTTGATAAAGGTCCAACCGGGTGCACCACCGACACCCACTGGACTGGAGTGTGTGCACGTGGAACAGTGGTTTTCAAACTGTGGATCTGGACCACCAGATGAGATGTGAAATCTAATATATTTTCTCACTCAACACTAAATAAAGTTTATTTAGTACAATTAAACTTTATGTTGGTTTATTTAATAAACCAACATAAAGTTTAATTGTAGAGAGGATATTATGCACATTTCTAAATTGATAATTTAAAGACTTTAAAGACTAAAATGTTAACTTAATCATTGGCCAAATTGTCAAATATTAGAGGCAGACATTGTGAAAATAGCCGATCAGCATGCATGTAGATAGATGCTGAGCTAGGACCACACATTATGGGGTCATCGGTATCATTATCATTAGGGGGGAATAATTCTCATAGTGATTTTTGTGGAAGGTATACACCTCTAGTGATAATAATAATAATAATAATACAACTTTATTTGTATAGCACCTTTCATGACATGAAATGCAGCTCAAAGCGCTTTACAGAGCAGAAAATGAAGCACAAGTGCTTAACAGAGAAAAAGTAAAATAAAATAAAAAATACATAATAAAATGATT